>NC_065527.1:4861284-4887440 GCF_006386435.1 Epinephelus moara
TGTACATAATCACGGAAACTGTCAGTGTGTCATTCTGTCAGTCAGTCATTCTGTCTGTCCCACATTTTTCTACTCACTGACGTGGTCAATCTACTGTACTTTCAATAAAGCAATCGTGCTATCAAATTCACAAACACTCTGTCTGAATACATTGCTCTTCTTAATGAGTTAAGTTGACTATTTAATCTGCAATTTCCTATGACCTGTATCCCAAACACACACCATGTGAAACTGTACATGTGCAACTGTGCACTCAATGGGTATGGACTAGTCTAATTTAAGAATCAATTTTTCTATTCTGTCCCTTAGCTGCCCTCCCTCGAGTGACATTAAAAACTAACTGGAAAATTTTGCAAAAAAACTATTGCAGTTACAGTGAATATAAATATTCATCAGCATTACCTTGGTCTAGTTCAAATGTGTTTTAAACATTGAAAGAGTACTGATACACACACTGAAATCATTTCACTGAGACTCTTTGAAATGTTTGTTCGGGTGTCTGTGTCACTGTAGACAAAGACAAGGGACCAGTAGCATAAGTGGGTTTGCCTGCTGCATGCCCTCTCTGTCAACAAGGGAACAGCAAAACCAGCCTTGCTGTATGAGCTTGTTTTGTGGTGGTGATCAAACATGGATTTAATGATAATTAAAAATGTGAAGTTAATACAGGTTGGATGTTGGAATTGGATGTCCCACTCTTCATTTTCGCTTCATTTCCTTTTCTCTGTGACACTTTCGAACATATTCTGCCAAGTTTGCACAAGTTGCTTGTGACCTTGTGGTGACTCACAGTTTCCCCTGTTGGACGTAGCACAACAAAGAGGTGACAGGTTAACCTGCACTTGACCCACTTGTGCCCAGTTTGATTGACATTAAACACAGCCCTGTGATGACAGCCTTCCCTGCTTTCTTCACAGCCAGTGGATAAAAGACAGACTTTAGAAAAGGGTCTGTCCTGCAAAATGGAGGACATCCTTTCAATATATTGGATGTAGGGCAAGGGATGAAAATACCACGCTGTTCAACATAAAGAAGGACACCTGGTCATCTAAGTGACCTGATGAGTATTAACTTGTATCTTTTAAATTTCTGTTTCCATCAACTCCTGAGGGAAATAGAAGTGCCAAAAACTGCAGTTCCTTGAATGACCACTTGAGGCTCCAGAAGCAAGTCAATCTCCATAGACCCCCATGTTAAAATGCCCAACTTTACAGCAGAAATATACATGTTTACAGCCTGGAACAAAAAGCAGGTTGGGAATCTAGAGCTTATTTACCCATCATGACAACTGTACAGAGAGTTAATTTTTATATAACTCCCCCATTTACATTTTATTAAGGCTTAAACTTACGCATAATTAAAGGCAAGCCACTTTGAGTGACAGGCTGTCTGCCAATAGCGTCCTCGGCTTCTAACTCAGATCCACAGCTCCAACCTCTCGTCCAAATACGGTCACTAGTGGCTCTCAAAATCCAAGATGGCAATGACTGAAATGCCGACCTCGAGACTTGAAAACAGGAGTCCACAAACATCATAACCCTGTCTCATTCGGAAGTTGTCAAAAACACTGGCAAAGACACTGATGAAAAAAGCCGTACTGTCACGTCTGCATGATACACATTCAGTCACCGCTATTGTTTAATTGTGTCCGGTGTTATTAGGAAAAAATGCGCTGGGACAACAATGAAAGTTAAGGCAGGGAAACTCCGAATCAGCAGGTGGGAGGGGTGGTGGATGCATCCAACAACCACTGACTTTCACCCAGGAGGCTGGTGTTTGCTTCCTGTAAGATTGTAAAGCCAAATCCTGTTCTTTTTTTCTAAATCTAACCTGTGAAAATGGAAGTGTATTATGAAAACAGACAATGCAAATGACAGGCAGAAGTTGTACCCAGGGTACCTTGCACGTCTTATGTAGATGTGGAACGTCCACAACCAAACATCGATATGTGACGAGGTCAGATAAAGAATGTGTTGGACATCACAGTAGCTACGTCTATTATTTTTACAGTCTGTGGTTTGGTGCTGAGCAGTTTAACATGCAGAGCTTTTTCACTAAAAAACAACTGCCTGCTGCTGAAAATTAGCCGAACAATTAACACTTAGCTGAAAGATGCTAAAATGCTCTGCAGAGCTGAGTGGAGCCGTGGAGTCGGGTGATTATTCTCTGTGAGTTTGTTACTGGAAGTGACTTTATTGACTTTACACACAATGTTTTGATGCCCTGATAATAGACACATCAGTTTCTGTATCTTTGAAATAGCAGTGCAAGCTTGAAACACAACTTCTGACCTCTTGATAACGTTGTCATGGTGAATCTATTTGCATGTTTCTGAATCGAGCAGACACAGAACATCAACATTAATTTAAAGTTGTGTTTCTGATCACAGGTCTCCTTTTAGCTCCGTTTAGTCTGCAGCAACATCTCCGAAATAAGTCTGGCTGTTTAACTGCCACATGTTCTCATTTCTCCACCAGCTAGTCGCTAACTTCATCTCGTCCATTTGGTGCTGGGCGGGTAGCATACCGGGGCTTTTTACAGAGCCTCTTGCTTAAAAAGCTGCCCACTGCAGCGGGAAATGGGATTGATGAGAGAAACAATGAGGTGATAGAAGCTAAAAAGCTCTATAAAGCTGAAAGGAGCTGCAGTGGTAATTCAGTGATGATCCAAACTGCCATTTAATCCACTGTCAACATAAAGATTAATCATAAGTGCAGCTTTAATGGATGTTTTAATTGAGTCATACGTGTTGCTGGCTTTCAACATGCCCTCCCATGGTATTAACAGTTATAAAATGCCATGTAAATCCTCACGCACACGAATCCAGTTGCATTGATAACTACAACCTTTGTTAGTGGGCTTTGCCCTTCGCTGTCTTAAGTGATAGAGTCACAATGTAGATGGCCCCATTCTGGCAAAGCAAGTCAGTGGATCATTAATCATCCATCAGAGGGGACTTGGCTGGTATATAAGGTTATAAAAGCCCAGCCAAAGCCAATGTGGGTGAAACAAATGATTCCATTTCATCAGAGCGTACAGTATTCTAATAAATAAGACACTCTATGAGAGCGAGGGTATTTTTTCACTATCATGTGATAAGTATCCCGGAGCTGTTTGATGGTCTTACGCTATGACATGCTGTGCAGCTGTTACATTTTTCATAATTTCTCATGAACGTGACAAATGGTTTCTTTGGGAAAAAAAGGAGAGATTTGGTACTTACCTCTGGAGGAGCAAATGTTCAATTAAACACTTCACAGTCTGGAGCATTTCACAATTTACTGTTTGAGAATTTGCCATAAGGACTATAATTTGCAACAGAGATGACTGGATATTTCCTTCAGCTATGTTTGAGCTTTGCGAAAGAAAACAGGCTGCACTTAAAAACACATCTCAGTTTGGTATAATATTTGTTCCTATAACGTCCACGAGCCGTCAGCTACAGTGCTTGAAGGATTTTTGTTTTGCCTTTCATATGTGACTGCTGTAGAATCAGAAAAAAGCTGACCACAGGGAAAGAAATCCACCCTCCAGGAGCAAATAAGTTCATGTCATGTCAGGGTGAGCTCAGTGAAAAATGAACATCCAGTATTAAAGCAGAAAGTCACCCTTAAAACACTATCTGATATATACTGTGGATGATATGCGAGTGTTAATTTTAAGAGTAGCCTACGGTTATAAATAATAAGCGACAGTAAGGCAGGAGCGCTTTAAGTGTCCCTTGAGCCCGGAATTAAACTTGCTCTCTTAATAACCTGATGATTAACACATTCATAAGGCTGACTGCGGGCTCCTTGCAGCTACATGGCACATTCATAAATACTGATTTATGACTCGTGCCAGCCTCATCACAATTGAAATGATCGTTTGTGACGGACCGTGGAACAATGTGTCAGAACTGTTTGGCTAAATGAAAGAGTAAAGGTCTTCCTGTCACTTAACATTTTCTGCAGAAATACTTGGCTTGAAATTAAGTTTGTTTTTTAGATGAGTAATTCCTGCCGTCCTGTATCACCTGCTGCTCTTCATCCTCCTCCTCCTCCCTGGTCCTAGACTGATCAAAGAGTCACTTCTTTTTAAGTGTGTGTGCATGTGCGTGTCGTACAGTTGAAAGAGGAACAATTTAATTTCCCTTCAGTCTCCATTAATGTGCCCTGACAGTGAACTTCAATAACATCATGTTCAGTATTGTTAAGGGATGATGTCCAATTTTTATTTGCCATCAACCAAATCGTCAGAATGAATGTTGGTGCAAACAGTTATTATGTAACAGATACATTGAAACGTGTCTTTACATTTCAACAACACTGTGGTTAATGTGGTTATGCTTAGGTACAAAAACCACTTGGTTATGGGTAGGAAAACATCATGTTTTGGCTTAAAAAAAACGCTTTTTGTGACACTATCCGGCTGGAAATGCAGTGATGTCTTAGTAAAAAGCAACCCCCTGTGGTGGCACTATCTTAGCTGGAAACACAGCAAAGTTGTGGTGAAACAGTTGCTTTCATGTTATTTTCCCAGCTGGAAATGCAGCGTTGTCTTGGTAAGAAACAAATGCTTTTTGTGACACTATTGCAGCTGAAAACACAGCAATGTCTCAGTAAATAACAATTGCTTTTTCATGGCACCATCCCAGCCGGAAATGCAGAGATGTCTTGGTAACAGAGCTAACCCTTTGAAATGGTACTAACCCAGCTGGAAATGCAGCGACATCTTGGTGAGTAACAACCGCTTTTTGTGGCACTATTCCAGGTGAAAACACAGGGATCTCATGGTACAAAACAATAATTCTTTAAGGCTCTTTCCCAGCTGGAAATGTAGCAATGTCTTCTTAAAACACCACTTTTTGTGGCACTATCCCAGCTGGAAACACAGGAGTGTAGCAGTAAAAAACAATTGTTCTTCCAGGCACTATCCCGACTGGAAATGCAGAGACGTCTTGGTAAGAAACAACCGCTTTCTGTGGCACTATTTCAGCTGAAAACACAGGGATCTCATGGTAACAAACAATCATTGTTTGAGGCACTATCCCAGCAGGAAATGTGGCAATGTCTTGATGAAATACCACTTTTTGTAACACTGCTCCAGCTGGAAACACAGCAACAGGTCTCAAAAAACCCACCTTTTGTTTGGTTTGTTGGTCTCAAACAGTGGTCTGCAGTTTAGTAGGCATCTCACCTATAGGTGTTAGACCATCCACCATCCCCTCTACCTCCTGAAAAAAAAGTCAGGTCATAAACATCACCCTGGAAATGTTGGTATGATACGTATGAAATATACAAAGGTAATATATCTGTGGTTTGCAGTAATGTACAATGCCAACATTTTCTTTTGGGAACTGGGCTGTTGCCGTTGAATGCTGATTGATCGTAAAAAGGAGCTTCTAATTTCACTGCACTGCATTACAGTGAAAACAAATCTTACTGAAATACACACTTTGGTTCTATTTCATGATAATTTCACACGTGGTTCTACAGTAAATGCCACATCTTTGATTTGTGTCAGTGTGACCTCAGTATGAATCATGCGACCTGCAATTCCAAACAGAGAGGAGTAAAAGTAGCCCTTGACATAATGAAATCCGGAATAAATTTTGTTTCTGTAAAGCCATTGATGTAGCGGCCGCAGCACTCCTGGCTCTGACCTTGCATCAAGTGTCTCTCTGCACAGAAGAAGCCACCGCTGCTGCACAGTTATTAAAATCTTGGCTCTGTTTTTGCCTCAGTAACCTTGATACAGCATGAACATTAACGTACAGATGACACAGTATGCAGTGACATTAGTCAAAGCTGACTCAATTTCATTCCCTTGAATATGCATGACCATGCTGAGTTTACTGGCTTTGCTATTGTTCTCTTCCATATGTGAGGAACAGCAGCTTGTATTGGATATCAGCCATGGCACATTCCTTTTTTAAACATGCATGTATCCTGTTGCCATTGTGTAACTATCAAGGACAGTGCACGGCAGACTATAGCAAGCTAACCAGAACCACCTGCACCTCTGTAATACTACCCTGCTCCATTGTGTGCTGCATGTTTGTGTTCATCTGACACCATGTAAGCATATCCAACCCTGTCTTTTCAACAGCAAATACATTTTTAGAAACATAAAACGTTTCCTATTAACATAATTAGTGAAGGTTGTCAATGAACATGCCTGCCAGTTAGCAAAAATGTTGACAGTGAATGTATCTGCAAAATGTTGACTGATTTTGTAGCCTAAACCAAATCACATGCAGGACTCAGGCTCCAAACTCATGTCTCTATTTAAGTCTTGCAATCCATACCAGCACCACCCATCTTCACCACCTCCCCACAACTTCCTTGTGGCAAAAGACTGTAGAACTTTGTTCCCTGAAACTAAACTGAACACAATCCAGGCGAAATGTAACTGGCAAAACAAATTAGAGGAGTCATGCTGACGGCACTGTGAGGCTGTCCTCAGGCACACTGGTGCTCTGAGCTAAATGTGTGTGCATCATGCTCACATCATGGATGTATTGTTAGATTCAGATTCCTGACCCCAGGATGGTGCCTATCAGTCCAGTGGCACCTCTGCCTGAATATGAAAACATGAATATGCCCAGTAGTGTTTCTCCCATTGGTCCAGCCTCCGAGTTCCCATCTGGCTCATGGACTATACATTGTTTTGACGTTACAGATTTTTGAATTGCTTTTCTTGGATCAAGGAAAGTTTTACAAATATAAAACCTCCATGGATCAAATATTCATGATAGAAAGTCATATTTGACCAGTTTGCAATTTGAGGTGTCCTGTCAACAGTTCTGCAGACGTCTCTTTTATAATGGTGGTCTATGGGGAAATGTTTCTTGGTCTGCAGGGGATTTTTTCGTTGCAATACTGCAAGTGGCCACCAGGAAAAATCGTAAGGAAGGCAAAAGCCCCGTTTCCACCAAGCAGTCTGGTACGGTTCGGTTCAGTTCAGTTCGGTACACTTCTTTTCTGTCTCCACAATGGTGCCAATGGAACTGTTCCTTACCATCCTCATTTTTGGTACCTTCCATTTTGCTCTGAAAATGTGGGCGTGCAGCCTCGTTCTGTGGACGATAAACGAGGTGCAAACTTCCATCTGGGTCATCTGTCCATCTGTGTCTGATGAGGAAATACAGCGAGTGCTGGACGGAGCAGTGAGTGACAACAACCCCGCCCACATTTAAGAGGACTGTCTGAACAGACCGAGGGTCTAGGTACCATGTCTGAAGGGTTACTGCTGGTTCGTAAGGTACCATACCAAAAGTGTTTGGTGGAAACAGTGCCTTCCGTGCCTGACGCACAATGACAATGCTAACACGCTGGAATTTAGCGGCTTAGTTTAGTTCCCTAACCTGCTAACATTTGCTTTTTACATCAGTCAGTTATGCTTTTTTACATCACCGTCTGATGGCAATTAGTTGTGCAGGTGTTTGGTAATAACCCACAGTGTTGGAGAAATTACATGGCACCAAATGAAAGGTCAGTGACTCACAGTTATTACAAGTCATCTTGTAAGGCAGTAGTTCTCAAGTTTTAATGCCCAAGCCACACCAAAGGGCAGGCAACAATCTCAAGGCATACCTGTATTTATATCTGTGCACAATAGCTTCTATAATGTGTGTTATCACTGTTATCACGACATAAATGTTTGTTTTTACTGACTAATATCAAATAACAACTGACAACCAATCATTACTCGTGAAATATTTATTATCAAAATTATTTAAGAATTCATTTGAAACTTTTTAAAATTACATCAAGGCACCAATAACACATCAATTTAAACAGCACATAAAGTAAGATAAATATATGTATGTGTATATATCTATGCTGTAAGATAATGTGACGTGTCATGCACTTATAATTCCCTCACACGAACGGTGACAAAAAGGTTCTCAGTAAAAAAAATTAAATTAAATTAAAGTACATTTTTTAAGGTAGAGTTTGCCTTTGTCAGGGAAATGATACTGACATACAACATACTGATACAGTCAATTAAATATTCATTCATAACTTTTTGTATAGGTAGGTCCAGTGTAGGTCCAGTTGAATATTGCAATAATAATCTGTGGTTATCACAAAATCCCACTGCACACCTGGATTTGCGGTAGCCTGGAAATCCACCCAAATCTAGAAAGATTTAGGGTCTGGCTATGAGTAATGAAAATGGCCCAACTTGAGGGGCGGCACCAAGCATGTATTTGAAAATATCACTGCACGCAATTGGATAACACTACGACCAATCAGAACAATACACGGGGTGACGTATCCAGAGCTTAGCAACCAGCGGCGCTATCTGGTAGATTAGACTCTTGCCGTATCCGACTCTTGCCGTCTTCTGTTCCTCTTTTAGAGAAAAAGCCAAGTCTAACTCGTTCATTGTAGCGGCCAAAGCCGTTTCAAACAACTGGTGTTCATCCGTAGCCATCTTGCAATGTTTACTGACTAATTCCGGACTTCGTTGTTGCAGCGCTGTCGTCATCTGTTTAGCTCGCCTCTGGCCCGCCTCTATCAGATACACCGATGTGATTGGTGCAGCTCGGCTCCAACGGCATGGGTAATGAGCATCGTTACTGATTGCCAGAGTGACTCGCTGAGCAAATTCAAATTGTGCTCTCACGAGAACTCTGGATTTCCAGGGTAGATTTGCGGCACACCATTTGAGAAACATTGCTGTAGGGTACATTAATGTCTGTATCATAGATTATATAATAAAGATGGACGACATGACAGCTCCTCGAAAGTGAGGCCAAAACATCTCAATTGCTCCCTGGTGGCTGACTGCAGTGTGGGTCATAAACCCCAGCCCCTCCATGTTAGCAGATGAGTAATGATTGACAGCTGTGTGTGCCAATCAGAACTTCAAAACTTGATGCCGTAGAGACCTCTACTGCACAGACTTTCTGAATGATGTCACCAGCACAAGGTGGTGTGCAGGATATTTTGGTTTAGTTTTTGTACAGAAGGAGGACGTGGAGACACATTGTCATCTTTATACAGTCATTGGTCTGTACCAAATTGCTCAACCATCCATTCAATAGCTGTTGAGATATTTAAATAAAAACCACAATGTCAGCCTCATGGCGGAGCAAGAGGAAGAGTCAGGCAACCATGAAAGTTGTCTGGGAATCATGAATACTTGCAAGAGATGTTCTGCCGATCCATCCATTAGCTGCTGATCTTTCCATCTGTGACAAAGTAGTGGTTCAACCAACCGACCAAGTGTGCACCAATGTGGCTAAAAATGCAGACGCTCCCTGAAGGCTCTCATCGTCTCAGCTGATATCTTGCTTTAGTGGTGCATACTCACTAACAAATGTGCAATTAATCAAATTACTACATACTAATTGCCATCAACTCAGCCTGGGGACTCTGAGGGTCCCCCAGGGTTTAGGCCCTGCTTTGCCTGATTGATAATCCAACTTTGTCAGCAATAAATGAATCGAGAAAAATATATTTTATATGCAGCTGGACAGATCTTGCTTGGCAAAATAATAAATGTGTCACATTTTAGAATAAACAGACATGTGCTGTATGTTTAGGCTCGTCTTGTGCTGGTGCATAATTTCTGTTTCTCATCATGAGTGTGGACAGAGGGTTTTTTTTTTAATGCAAAGACACAACAATTTCTCTCTCTCTCTCACACACACACACACACACAAAATCATCAGTTATTAATGCGTATGAATGTCCGCTGTGAATTACCCACAATGTGTCGTGTTGAGATATAAACATCCAACTTTTTAATGAATATGATTAGCCTTACAAGCAACTCTCAGTTAAATGAGATTAAATTTGGCAAGTGCTCAATCAGACCCATGAAATCATCCCTGCAAACACTCACTGCTGGGACGCCTGGATTAAACGGACACCTACATACATAAGTTCCCCTGATTGTTCGCATGATTGTCTCTTATTAAAACAGTAAGGAGGAGGACGGAGCTGCCTGTCTAATAATTTTCATGTCTTTTTATCCCCGTCTCTGCTTGTCATCACCTTGACTACAAAAGAAAAAAAAACTATTAAACATTACTGTGATGAGTTCCTGACTGCTATTTAATTAAACGCATCCAGGGTTTAACCGCAGACTTGCACTTTAAATGGCAATAGTAAAAGTTCCAGTGCTTTGTAATTCTCAGACAACACTATCAGCGCTGCCTCACACGGCTTTAATTAGAAATTTAACTCCTTGCGTGCCACAGATAGGCCACCTGTTTACACAGACACCAAGCTTTCTTTGCCTAAATGAGTACTACCTGCTGAGAATAGACGACAACAAAGCAGCAGAAGACAACATTGCCACTTTCATTAGTGAAGTTGATCATGTGTTTCCACAAATGTGCATGTTGTGGAGCCAGTCTGGTTGTAGTGTCATGATAATATGATTCACAAAACAAGTCTTTGTCCCCTTATGTCCATAATTTAAGGTACCAAGACCCAAGGCTGTAGCCCCCCACCTTCATAAAAAAATCACATATAAGGATTAACATATGTGCTGTATTTTTTTATCAGGAGCAAGTGCAGCTATACAGTGAACTGTACCAATATTGAAAGCCACTGCTGTCTACATAAATTACACATGCAGTGCAATATAAATGATTGACTCTTCAACAACAATTTTTTAATATATTTCAAAGTAATGAAATACAGAGACAGCACAGTGTTTGACATTGATTGTATCTACCCACAGTAGTCGAGCAAGCTGGAATATGGCAACACCACTTGGACAAACCACACGCAGAACTGCTTTCTACCATAAGTGGTAGTAACAATAACTGGGTTTCCATCCAAATGTATCTAAAATTTTAAGCGCATTTTGTGAAAATGCTCAAAAGAAAATGCGAATTTATGCACGTTTCCATTCATTATTGTTTTGCGAGTATTGGGAGTCAACAGGTCGAGCAGAAGGTGGCGCTTCTCATGAAAAATAAAATGCAAAACAACACCCGTAGAAGAAGAGGGCGCCGTGAGATGACGTCATTGAGAGCGTCTCATGTCCGCAACTGATGTAAACAATTACCGGCACATCCATGACTACGACGAGATGGAGAGATTCCTTGGGAACTTCTTGGCTATTGCGAGAGCTCTCATCACACTCATACCAGCGTTGTCAGCGTAGCCTACATAATGCCGTGATGTCTGTGTTGGTACACCAGGCAGCGCACATGATGCAGCGGTATTCAACACATCCAGTCTATTCAGGTAAGTTGTGAAATACACTCACCTGACACTGGAGTGATTACCTCTCTCTAAGTTCACACAGGTGTGTGTGAAGTAGAAGTAGGATTCGGTAGCCTACGTCATTGTTTATTCGCTAAATCTGTTTCCATTGCCAAAAGTCGCATTTTCCTAATATCGATACGCTGACTTTTCCACCCCCTCCAAGTGTAAAAACTTTTTTGCGATATTTCAGCCCTTTTTCGAATTTCTGGCGTTTCCATTCAAGTTTTTTTCTGCAATTGTTGAAAATGCGAATAAAAATAGGTGGATGGAAACCCACCTAATAATAACGGCAATATGTACATATAAGTATATATGTATATCAGTGGCGGCTGCTGGTCTTTCAAACAGGTTTACATCATAACATTTGTCATATTGTAGCGAGGCAGTAACTTATTAAAGGAACATTTAATTGAAGCCGTTTTTCAACCACACTCATGCCATAGAGCCACAGCAACACACACCTCAAAGATTTTCAGATGGGTTTAAACACCTGAACTGTGCTGTACAAACGGTGAAAATGAGCTATATCGCTTATTGAAAAAAGGAACTCCGGACTCCACTTGCATGTGCCGATGTGCTGTCAATCACAAAGGGGTTCAGCCTTTTAGACAATTCCTCCATACACCGAGCGTCCTCTCCTACCGCTCCATTAGGTCCCAGGGAAGCTGAGCCAATTTTGTCACATTTATCCAATGACCGTCTCGCTTTGCTGCATGAAAAAACCTGCTCAGTGCTGTCTCATAGGAATGCTTGGAGGCTCCGCGTCCACCATGCTGACACGAGAATGTATGACAGGGAGGTCGCATTTCAAATCTGGTGATAAACAGCTGACATTTGAACATCATAGTCATGATGTTAGACACATCCTAGCGCACATTAATGCAATGTAAATTCTTATTTTAATATAAACTCAATAGTGCATATTTGACCATTTCTTCTATGAAATTTTAGGGGACGTTCAGCCTCCCTTGTTGTCTCAGAGCAATCACCCCTGATGTATATATACACCGATCAGCCAAAACATGAAAACCACTGTTGAAGTGAAAAACACTGATCATCTTGTTACAGTGCAATGTTCTGCTTGGAAGCTTTGGTCCTGGCATTCATGTGGATGCTACCTGACACACTCCACCCACACAAACACTGTTGCAGACCAAATACACCCCCTCATGGCGCTCCCGGATGCAGTGGCCCCCTCAGCAGGACAATGCTCCACACCACACTGCAGAAACTGCTCAGCAATGGCCCGAGGAACGTGACAAAGAGCTCAAGCATTCGTGTGACGTGCCCGTACCCCAGAGGTATCCTCAATCCACGGTGGGGCCTCCTTAGAACAAACTTGGCTTTGAAACGTCAAGGCATGGACACAGGGCCTCTGGGGGTGTCCTGTGGTGTCCTCCTTTGAGACCTGTCGGTTGTGAGGTGCATCCCACAGATGCTCGATCAGATTAGAGTCAAGGGAATTTGGAGGCCAGGTCGACACCTTGAGCTCTTTGTCACGTTCCTGGGGCCAATCATGAGCATTCTGAGTATTGTCCTGCCCAACATACTTGGCCCGCAGTGGATGGAGTGCGTCAAGTGGCATCCACATGAATGCCAGACCCAAAGGTTCCTCAGCAGAATATTGCACTGGAACATGATGATTAAAGTTAGTCACTTCACCTTGCTGTGAACCCTGAAATGCTAGACATAGTATTTTTTTAAAAACACAAAAAATTATAAATTCCTGCTGTAATCAGTTTGCATTTTGTGTAAAAGTCACTGCTCAAGTGCATGCATCCACTCCAGAGAGTAAACTGCATGATTGGTTGACATTTGGAATGTAAATGTCATAAATCTTACATGTGCGTCCGAACTCCTCAGCGAGGAGCCACAGATTATTAAAGATGCAAGAATAAATTCACCAAAAGGAGAATGCCACCCTTGGAAACATTTTATGATTAATTGTGTTTACTCAAAATGCCTTTAAAAAAAACCTGCAGAGGGGGTGGGAACAAGAGGTCGCAGTATAGTCATAAGCTCTGAGCACTGGTAAAAGTGGGCCTGCTTACAGAAGAAGGAGAGATGCTGTGTAACAAAGCTTGTGTGTTGGTGCGGGGGGCTCTTGTTGTTGTGTTTAGCAAACACCACTTGGGGGCACTGCAAGCAATGCCTGCCATCAAACGCTGCACCATTTATGTTACAGACACTCCATTTAGTGGGAGATCTATGAATATTAACACAATAAAATGTGGAAATTGGTTGGTTTGCTTTATTAAAAATGACACAAATATACCTAACTGACTCATCACACTATAAACTGTATTTGCAGTAATTATTATTTGCAAATTAAATTAACCTTCACCGTGATATTTCTGTCAGCCCTCCCACATACTTTGACAACTGAGGGTAAAAAAAGACAGAATATAACACTGTTACAGTTATTTCACTTGTAGTTTAATAATATCTATTCAACTTAAACCAATGTGCATTTCATATTACAACATTATTATCATTGTACAGTGCACATTTACATATTGGAGTTAACATGACATGAACTTTTCCCCCCCAAGTTTCAAGCAGCTAAAGAAATAATACATTTTATTGTTTAATCACTATGTGGAAGTCATGCAATACATCCCGCTGTGCAACCTGGACACATGGTCAGAGATGGACCCAGGGTCATTCGGTGTTTCGGGTTTTAATATCAGACAACCTCACCCGGGCGACCCAGCTGGGGATGATCAGGCCCCGACTTGTGTCCAGGTAGCTCACTTCACCACTTATCACCCCTCCTAATCCAAAACCAACAGGAAGCCTTTTCAGCAGCTTCCAAGATGTTCCTGATGACTCTTCATTGCTGCTGTCCGCATATCCCTACAAGTCCAAGGACCCGGTGTAGAGATCGCCCTGCGAAGCCTCTGCAGCACACTTCCACAGGCTCACAGCGAGCCCTCCACCCCTGCCTTCGACGCTCTGCCACCAGAGATGCATATTTGCCTCTCTTTCTCTCTCATGCCTCTTCCATCCTGTCCTCCCAGGGGACAGTTAACCCTAGCAACACTACTTGCTTGGTTGCCTCAGACATCAAGACCACACCAGGCCTGAGAGTGGTGGCTGTGATGGTGTCCGGGAACTTCAGCTACCCACCTAGATCGACTGCTGAGAGTGGCCCGCCCTGGGCCTTCGGTCCAGGTTGAGGCTTCTCTCCAGCATGGAAGAAAAACACCGGCCTCAGGATGGGCACAAATGTAAATGAGTGAAAGAAAGAAAAAACATACAATTAAGGGTGACCAGGTGTCCCGCTTAATGTGGGACTGCACAGCATTTTTATTCCTTGTCATGCTTCCCACATATTGAGGCGACATCCTGCATTTTAATTGGCTTTAGTTTTCAAAAGTCAAACCACTGCAGAGCAGGCACTTTTCCAAAATCTGCCTTTTATCAACTGGTTGTGAAGAAAGAAGCGAAGGCTGTCATCGCGGAGCTGTGTTTGATGTCAGTCAAACTGTGCACAGGTGGGTCAAGCGCAGGGTAACCTGTCATGTTCTTTGCTATATGTCCAATGGGAAAAATTGCAAGACACCACCAAGCCCCCAGAAGCAGTGCACAGCTTTGAGGCCAATATAACATGGTAGTCAAATGTGGAATTACAACCTCTGGGTCCGTCCTGTGATGCCATGGGGCCCAAATAGATGTTTTCCCCATAGACTTACATTGTGAGAGATGTCAGTAAATCAGTGGATACATACATGTGTTGGGTCAGAAATTAGAGACTCAACAACTTCCAACTTTATTTGATATTTAAAGTTGCACAGAGAATAGTTAGTTGTGCCTAGTATGAGCATAGTTAGCGAGCTAATGTTTAGCTAACATTATAACTCTGTTGTTAAAATGGCATTGCATCTGGCGAAGAGCACATTGTAATTTGTTCGGGACACAAAGCTCAAAGTTTAGGACTTGGGACTTGACATGGGACCTTTCAGTCTTGACTTGGAATTATAATTATAATCTTTATTTGTATAGCACCATTCGAAACACAGTTAGTGCAGTTACAAAACTGAATTACGGAAAAAGCAATAAAAACAGAATACACGTAACAGAGTAAAAACATGCAATAACAAAGCAGTTAAAATCACCAAAAGGCAATTTTAAACAAGTAGGTTTTCAGAGGTGATTTAAAAGATGAGACAGAGTTTGCAGCCCTGATCTCCTCAGACAGGTCAGTCCAAAGACGTGGAGCTATGACTGCAAAGGCTCTATCACCTTTGTGAATTAATCTCGACCCCATAACAACAAGAAAAGACGCATCTGAGGATCTCAGGGTGTGAGAAGGAACATAGGCCAATAAAAGATCTGTTATATAACATGGAGTAAGGCCTCTCAGGGCTGTATAAGTAAACAATAGAATCTTAAAATCAATTCTAAGAGCAACAGGTAGCCAGTGTAGGGAGGCCAGGATTAGTGTGATGTGGTTATATTGTCAAGTAATGATGCCAGAGAGTAAGAAATTGCGATAATCTAAATGACTGGTTATGAATGCATGAATAATAGCTTCCAGATGTTGGTTCGAAAGGAATGATGTGATCCTGGAGATATTTCTGAGATGGTGAAGCCGGATTGAACTACTAAATTTACATGTTCTGATTTAAAATGACAGATTTCTGCAGTATGAAGTTTTTGAGTGGGACAGAGGACCAGGACTGTTTGATATTTGAGCGTTTGCACTATCTTGTCCTATGATCAATATCTCTGGAATGGCACTTCCAGACATCTAAACTCCAGAAGATAAAGCCATCAGCACGGCAAATTTAACAACTCACAGAGGGAGAATAAATGTGGTCGGGTGTCATCAGTTGTCGTCAGGGAAGAGCTTGTCATCTACCGAGGCCGTTAGTTAACGGAGCTGTCTTCTCGTTCTGATCGACAACTCTGTACATACTGTTCCTACTCACTCTCTCACACACACACCTGTCACAAGTCAAACCTGTTAATCCACTTACAGGAAAAGAAAATTTTAACCAAATTTAAACAGTTATCTTTGACAGTAAACAGCTGTGGGCTCACATTTAATCTTTGTCAGGAAACAGTGTGTTTAGCATTACCAATCATTGTCACATGGTGTATTCATTAGCATATAACTGTGATTACATTTTAGCCCTTGTATTTTTAAAGTTGTAGCCAATCATCAGCATGTCATAAAAACGTAGTCTTCTCTACACCGAGCACCCAGTGAGAGAAACATTAACTTCATTTAAAGGAAAGCTATAAACAGCAGCACATAGACTCGTCCCGCAGGCCTTTATTGCTCCACAACAAGCCTGAACATGAAGTGCTCAGGGAGGGAGGTATTTTCTACCTGTGCAGGAGATTACAGTGCACTCAAGTTCACTGCCCCAGGGACAGAAACATCAACAAATGAGCTGTGTGAGGTAATGATGATCTTAACTCTGTGATTAGATGGAGTGGAGTGGCAAAGCTTTTCTTCTAGGTGATGATTTCTGCAGCGTCATAGCAGGTTGAGCACAGCTGCACCTTATACATTAATATCACGTAATGACTATTAGCACTGACAATACATTTTTATTCAATTTCTTCTTCTTTCTTCTTTCCTTTAATTGAGATACTTTATTATTAAATTTTGTAAAAAAAAAACAAAAAACAAATAAATAAAATAAAAAAGCTATTAGTTTTAGCTATTTACTCTGGCTGCGCCTGTGAAAAAAGGCATCTGGAGAATCTCAAATGCGCACGATGATGTCCCAACCGAAAGTAATGATTCAGCTGTTATCTAAATGACCTTGCATGCTTCCGTCTGCCGGTGGGAAAATAAAACATGGTGTTAATGTGTCACCATTAGAGTCTACTGACTCATGGATTGGAAGTAGCTTTCAGACACCTCTAATCTGAGGCCAGACAGAATATTTGGTCGGAAAAAAAAATTAGAAGGCTTTTGAAATAATATTGAAACAAACCCTCACCCATGCACCACTACAGTCTATGCAGCAGAAAGATGTAATACTTTTGAAATTGGTGCTACATGAACAGAGAAAACAGAAGAAAGGGGCTGTGGCATTGGGTTTTGCTCAAGAGGTAGAAAACATACAACTACCAGAATCCACTGTGCTGCACTGAGCCACAAAACACCCCCGCTGGTGGTGGAACAAACGATCTTGTATTACAGTTTAACACTAAGCTTAAATATGTTTCTGAAAGCATTTGAGGTGAAATATAGGCAATGCAGTTACAGGATCTTGGTTTATATTTGATCACCATTGCTTAGTTTTACAGTTTGATCTGAGTTTGGTCCAAGGGGTGTCTCTCTCTTGATCTGCTTCTACACCCTTTTTCCATTGTCACTCTTGGCCGTGCTGAGTAAAGTCAAGATGCGCCGTGCCACGCCAAGCTGCACCGGAGATGGACCATCTCAGGAGTAGGTCCAAAAGCCGGGCCACCTGCTCTCAAGTAGGTAGCAGTGACGTCTCGACGACCGCAGCCAACCCCCTTTCTCCCCCCAAAACAAGCCTGTGTTGCGAGACTCTCCTCCCCTCTGTCTGCAGGAGACCAGAGAGAAAGGTGTTTTTAAAAGTCTCTGTGTGTTCAGCTCTCAGTACGTCTGTAGCTTCAAACTGAATCTCTGTGGTTTGGAGTTTAGCTTCTCTCCTGCGTCCTGTTTTTACTTTACATTTCTGCTTTATTTTACTGTTTCATGTTGGCTATTAGCCGTGTTAGAAGTTTTGTGAAGTTGCTGCTCGAAAACTCAACATTTCCTTATTTTGCTGCTTCACAATAAAAGTCTTTACATGACAAAATAACAGGGGACTTTTATTGTGAAGAATCTACAGGAAATGAAATGTGTTTATCACTGAATTAGCTCTTTTCTTTTCTTCAATTAAAGCAACTCTTACCTTTCTTGCATTTAACACAGCACTTACAAAAAATTTGAACATCCACAACTCCCGCCTCCCTCCAAAGTCCCATCCCCCTCTTCCTGCAACTCTACCTCCCTCCAAAGGCCTACTCCCCCCTCCTCGTTGGCATGGTAACATTAGATACACAGAAGAGGAGGGTGAGTGTAACGTTACAAATGAAACCCCGGAGTTTTAAAACTCAATTGGAGTCAGTGATGACTGATGAGTTTTAGAATAAGGTTACAGTGCTAACGTTAGATAGTAGCATTCACGTTACTAGTAAGTGGAAACGCACAAGGAAGATAACGTTAGTTTTTCAGAGGTTGGTTTGATGGGGTTAGCTGTTAGCATAGAGCTAACCCCTCCGCGCTTCCGCGTGCCGGCGTATTCCCTTCAGGACAGCAGCAACCATGGTCATCTCAGGTTACTAGTTTATATCCACAAGCGTCCCTGTTACTAGCATATTTGTTGTCTCACAGACTCAGGGGTGGAGGGTGTGGGGGGATGTTATGCGAGCGGTTACGTCTGTCGGAGGCCTCCACGTGGGGAAGACAGACAGGACAGGAGAAAACTCCGACCAATCGGTCGGAGTTTTCATAGAACCATATGAAAATGGTATAATTATGAGTTTTCATCTCTGGTGGAATTCACTTACATTTTAGTGTGCCATCAGCTTATTAATAGCATTTTAACCTAAACAAAGGAAAGTGTAAAATTTCCAGAAAGGTAAGTGTTGCTTTAAGACAAGTCTAATAACACGGCAGGGAGGAAGAGTAAAAGCAGAAACAGCCACAGTGAGATGTTGATGAAGAGCTGCAGACAACAGGCTCTTACTGCACCTCTGCAAACAGCTCACCTCCAACAGGTAAACTTCTTTTAAAAAACACACGCAGCAAAAATAACAAGGGACTTTAGCTGTGAATCAGCTGCTGCTTTTAAACATCATCGCTCAAGTCAAGCCGTTATCAGATTAAGACACACCTTCAAGAAGGCAGCTCTGTTGTAATATGCAAACCCTTGCCGGGCTGGGCTGATGACCCAAACCAAACCAAACCAAGCCAGCCCATGACTGTCTAAAAGGGTTAGTTGTATCCTGATGCAGAAGTGGAATCTGATTGAGCTGGAAGAGTGGGAGGGAGATCTAGATTGTAGAGTGCCTTTGGAAAAATAATTGGACCAGAGGTGCGTCTTCTGTACCTTGAGTCTAGCCTCTATATGACATTAAAGAATTCAGTTTAAGTAGGCTATTTCAAATACACAAATATAAGCTCTTTAAGTACTTCGCTCAAATTACTTAGTCTTAGGTTTTGTTGTCTGTTGATTACAAAATACTCTGAAGTAATTAATATGTTTTAAATGTTAACATTTCATCGAAATACTGCTGACAAGCTCCAATACAAAACATACCCAGTGTTAATAGGCCTAGTAAATGCTGATACCCTGATCTGTCAACTAGCATACCTACTTATTTTGTAACCACTGATCCCATTAGTTCCTGTTCCTGGCATCAGAAGAGGAAGTAAACCTGATCATTTCTGGTAAATAGAGACGCCTTGTTTGTTTTGCATTGTGGTGGCATGAAATCAGATATCTGCACGTCAAACACTTTCACTGGAAGAACCTTACCTATTGCCTAGAAACTGCTGCTGCAATTTATCAGTTTATGACAGCAGACCAGACGAACCCAAACCCATCACTTTATCAGTTTATCTGGGAGCCAGAAGCACTGCTACACTGAATGATAAAAGACTGACTCAGCAGGCAAACACAGCACTCAGTGGGGATGATGGAGACTTAGCTGTTTGGAGCTAAACTCTGAATAAGGATGCATGTCCATGTTGAGTGGTGAAGAATGACAATTTATTTCTTTGGAAAAGACAGTCTGAGTTTTATATCCTCCATAAAGCTGTTGTTGCACTGCTGACTTATTGGGTGGTTGTGTCAACGAAACAGTGGGTGGCAACGGTATTTTGCCTCAGGGTGAAAGAGAGACATCCATTTTTCTATCATGGGTGGTGCCATATTGAACCAAGCATTGATGTCACATAGTCTCTTATGCACTGTTATTCTTGTGGGCAAAATCAAGGGAAGGTTCCACGACTGGCAGTGTGAACAAGGGACGTCAGTTTCAGTTAATTTTGTTAATTTTGCAGTTAAAGGCCGACACTCATTAAACACTGACTAACTGGTTAATTTCTAAGAAAAAATAAAGATGTGAAAGGCAAGAGGCTTTTCCTTTACGTCTGGCACTGCTTTGGCTCAGCGAGCTTCACTGCTTTCAAAGTGCCATCCATAGAGGTGAATGGCACGTTGGTACAATTATCAGCATTGTTGCCCCAAAGCAAGACAGTTACTGGTTTCGTACCTGGGGTGGGACGTTTGAACCCCTGGTTGGGAGAGCTGTGTGGAGTTTGCCTGTTCTCTCTAGCCGCAAATTTGCAGGAAAGCCCAATCAGTCTTTTTTCAGCATTGGCAGTATAAAAACAAAATGCCACCTACCTACTTTTGTTTATACAGAATGTGCCTTTTTCGGGGCCGCGGCTGGTCAGTCCTTCTGAGATTCTCTTATAAGTCGGCCCGTTCTTCACCGTCCCCGTCATCTGACGGTTAATGGCCTCTTTGTTTGCAAGGACAAGGAGGGCGCGCAAGTCCTTGTCTCCCCAGTTGCTCATCTTTACAGTGTCTGTCAGGTTTGTGTTTCCCTCTTGCTACTAGCTGCTCATTCCTGCTATCAGCTGTTTCCTGTTAGTCCACCGCCAGTGGGTCACACGTGCAGCGTCATCAACAGCTCCTCCCACAAGTCATCAACAGCCCCTCCTGTTGCGGAAGGCCGCCTCAGTCTGTTTAAACTAAAAGGGTTCCACCAATATGTCTACCCTTCGAGGCGGAAAATTGGGCACCTCGGTCTAAATGCTCGCAGCTTGCCGGCAAAACGACCCAACATTCACGGAAAATCTGGCAGTGTAAAAGGGGCTTCTGTTTCAGCGTGGGCTTTCTCTGGGTACTCTGGCTTCCTCCCACAGTCCAAAGACATGCAAGTTCGCCATAGGTGTGAATGTGAGTGTGAATGGTTGTCTGTCTCTGTGTGTCAGCCCTGTGATAGTCTGACGACCTGTCCAGGGTGAACCCTGCTTCTTGCCCAATGTCAGCTGGGATAGGCTCCAGCCCCCTGATAACCCCCAACAGGATAAACAGTTACCTGAAAATGAATCAATCCATAGAGGTGGTGAAATTTTAATGTGATGTGATGTAAATGCTTTCTATTGTACTTTCTGTCGGCTTTGCTGGCTAGGCGGCTGGACGCGTTAACATGTAGAAACATGTCCACTGTCCAGCCGTTCTCCACAGGTTTCTTGGCTGCTCAGCATGAACTAAAGTTAGGTAGCTTGTGGCGCTGCTCATTCGGTGATTACAGCTGGTAGTAACACCGTCCTGGTGGCAGAAGGAGTTACTGTATATAGGAATATTGTGCCCAACATATATTTTTTTTACAATACAGCAGAGATCCATTAAATTCTGAAAGTAACACTCGAGGCAGTCTTCAGAGTTTTAGGTGGTATTCTTGGTAATCTACCAAAAATGTAGCAAATTATCTGACTTCACCCTATAAAGCCTAAGGTTGCATGAGATTACCTCGCTACTCATGATGCTATTAAACTGTTTCTTTATAGGCTGATGTTCCCTGCAGGTCAAGTTGAACTTGAGTTGAGGATAACTCAACAAAGCCAGCAAGCTCATTGTGAGTATCGTGTGAGTTCTATTCATACAGATTAAAGAAGGGATCAGTTTCTGCTTTTGTCCATCACAAGTTTAGATTACACATGACATGAACTTATGACTTATCTCTTAAGAAGACATCTGAGGACAGAGATAAGATAATGCAGGATTTTTTTCTGTTTTTACTGATACTGTTCTTCCCTTTACCTGCAGTATTACCAATGCATATATTATGATTTAAGACAATTCTCATTAAGTTCAAGCTACTGTGCTGACTGTGCAAGCATATCAATTTTGAATGTAATCAGACAGCCAACTTTGGCTTAAATGACTAAAATGCTAATAAAGGCAAGATCCCCAAAAACCTCCACCGCTGCTGAACCGAGCAGCCTGTGAGAAATTCAAATAGTGAGCAGCTTTGTGAGATGACAGGGTACAAAGGCAATCACAGGGCAATTATTGCCACAAATGGACTTCACTGGGATTCGAGAGTAATTAGCCAAGACTTCCCTTAACCAGGCCCATGCTGTCTAATTCCTTCATCCACAGAGAGCAAAAGTGGAGAAGCAGGCCTAATTTTAAAAGCAATCTCCAGTTCCCATCATAAGCCTGGGATTTTCATTAGCATCTTGTTACTGCTCAACAGCACTGCAATTACCTCCTAATTGGAGCTCATTTTGCTCTTATTTATGGAATAATAATCAAGACTACATGCCACTGAGCCGAGAGTTAGGTGGAAAGGGTTACATATATGAATGGCAATAGTTGACTGAGCCTGAGACACCTTTGCCAGGTATGGAATCACTGCCTAATGTGTCATGCTGGAAGATGAAAGAATATAATATCTAGAAAAACAAGATTAAGAGTCAGCAGTCGTGTTTGCAGCTCTGTGAGGCTGTACTAAGCACAGAGGTACTTGGAGCTAAATGCTAACATCAATGCAGCAACATGCTCTTATTAAAACCATAAACAAAGGTCTATACACTGTGGCTCCCTTAAGTGCATGGATAGATAGATTGATAGACTTTAATGCCATTCTAAACCACATCGTCAGCAGTGCACATAGCAACGAAATTTTGTTGCATTTGACTCTGAATTACATAAAATAAATATTAAATATGATAAATTAATAAAAGTCCATCGAGCTCAGACCAGAGATCAGTGAGAGTGTGAGAAGGAGGTTATTGATTGAGTTCAGTGTAAGTGGCTGGTGAGAGTAATCATCATATGGAGTTTAAAAGTCTGATGGCTTGAGGGATGAAGCGCAGAACCCGGCTGTTCTTGCCAGAGGCCAGCAGGGGGAACAGTCCATGGTGGGGGTGTGTGGAGTCCTTGGTGACGTTATGGTTGCGTGCACGTGTCAGGCAGCATTTGTGTCCAACGTCCTGGGTGGAGGCAAGAGAGGCTCCAATTATCAGGACCTTAGTGCTCCTGACCACCTCCACCAAGTCGACGATGATTTCTTTTGTCTTGTCGACGTTCAGGATCAAGTCATTTCTGCCACACCAGTCCACCAGCTGCTCCACCTCCTCTCTGTAGGCATGGTCGTCATTGTTCCGGATGAGGCCTACCATCGCTGTGTCGTCTGAGTAACTCCAAGAGCCAGTGCAGCAGCAGCGGAAGAGGGCTCCGCCATTTTTGAAAATGCCCTTCTTCAGACTTTGCTATACATACAGAGACACACACATACAGAGAGGGCATCATGTCTCTGTACAAATAGCAAAGTTTGAAGCATTACAGTAGCTCAAAACATCACTTTGTGGGTAAGTTGCAAAACCTAAATCCAATCCAAAATCAATGCAGGAGGCTGCCTAGCCTGTCATATTTTGGCAGTATGTGATGAGTCGGGATGAGAATGCATTGGCTTTAAGGGTTACAAAAAGTGTTGGAATTTTGAAAAATACACAGCACTAAGTAAACCAAGGGGCTGGATGAAAATCGCCGAGGTTATTCCAGTTCATCCTGAATTTCTGTAACAAAATTTATGCTGAAATATGGTGCAATATTTCGCATCACACTTGAATTGTACTGCATACTATACAGGCACTGTGGGCAGAGTTGATTGTGTGACATAATATACCAATATTAAAAAATGAATCGCACCCTGATTGTCATAAAAAAGGCCTCTCAGCAAGGAATTTCCCGACCTTCCAAACACGACATGCAACTATAAAAAGAATAGGGCAGTCATACTGATGCACTTGGCAAGGCAGAAAGAAATGACTAGGCCTTCGCTGTGCTCTGTCCTAAATGCGTCCCATAGATCAGGTAGACAGAGCTGGAGCCGGAGCTAATTGAGCACGGCTGCCTCTCCTGCTGGACTTGGGCGATTCCCCCTCCATGACTGATGGATGTGTCTCAGAGGAAGAGCCTGGCCCTTCTGCTGCTATCACACTGCCTAATAATATCCATCGGATCACACTCTCAACCTGATGAAAAATATGATGGTGTATTAATATATTTATTTATATATCATAAATGCAGTTCTGCTAAGAGACAAAGCTCACAGTGAGGTGCTAATGTAATCATAAAGAAATGTTGAAAGCTGCCTTGTGTGCCTGGTATGAATGTTTACCTGCTGAGACAGCAGTCAGACCTTGATAACATCCACTGACTAAGTATTAATTAACTCAGCCACAATCACAAATATTCATGAAAGCCTAATTCAAACGTATCTGTTTGACACAATATGCAAAATAAGCACTATCTGGAGGAGCTGTGCAAAGAAGAGAATTTAGACAAGTGGAAGCTACTAAGTCTGTATTAGAGAAAAATGCAATAAAGATGTCAATGTGACAGGACTAAGGACCGGCTCACACAGAAAGCGTTTCAGCTGCTGGAGGCATCTTTTTGTAATTGTTTTTAATGAGAATGAAACTTTTTGGTCGCTGATTTTGCGTTGCAACGCGCCTCATGATTCTGCGCTCCAGGCGCCTGCCGTTTTTGCCACAGCGTTCTGAACTCCTCAAGTTGAAATAACTTAATCTCAATGTGGAAAAGCACCCCATGTCATCTCTTTTTTCCCATTGTGCAATCGGATGATATGAGAGGCAGGCCTTCTGTGGTGGTCACGACAACAAGTTTACAGTTGGTAAACAATGACGACAATAGACAGCAGGTTGTCAGACTGCCCCTGAGTCATCCTAAAATATGCCTGTAAATGTCCATGATGGAGGAGAAGCTCCTGGACCAACTGGTGGTACTCCCCATGATCCAGCCTCTTTTTTAGGGTCTCATGTACCCACACAGATCTCTGTTTATCTGCTGACAGCCTCTCACCCTCAACCAGAGCTACAGACAGTACCCTCTGCCTCAACATGGCAGCAACTACACACTGATTACTGTCAAATAACTCAAATAAATAAACGGTAGATTGATTACATGGAAGGGTTAGAACCTGCAACCGATGGGGTGTTTAGGACGCCATGTTCTTCAAAGTCAATTTTCTCTCACCCTGTAAGGTGAGCTTTGTAACAGTGTCCTGCATTAAATCACAATATCACACCACACATTCTGTTAATTTGTTCACTGTTGCTGTTCATTAACACATCAGGCTACAGTCAGCCATGGGTTGGACTATAAATGAACCCCGTTTTTTACTGTTTGACAATGTTACTGAGGTGAGGCTATGGGTGTGGCTAGCGTGCTGTAAACCAGTAGGCAATTGATACTGTGACAGCCTGGCAGGATGGAGCATTAACTTTTTTGTTAACTGTTAAACTTAATTGAGAATGTTTATTTTATGTTGGTAATTTATTCATTTCAGACAGTTGTATTAAGTTTAACTTTCATTTATGTACTATTTTTTCATGTTAACTGTTATGTGAGTTAGAGATTTATTTCCCCCAAAAAGTTAATCTTAACTTGCCCTGTAAGGTTGAAGATTTTTGTGGAGGATTTAATGCCAGCAGCCACTGTGGTAGAGCAGCAGAGATGTTACTGAATGTTCCTGTGAAATAAAACCGCAGTCGAGGTCTTAACCACAATCCCAAATCCTGCTTCTGGTGCCTCCTTCTCTCTCTGCACGACACTCCACTGCAACTTTAAAGAGGCAACAGATAGCATCTTTTCCTAAATATATCATGATGAAAATAATGTGGGTTGCACAGGGTAGTGTCCACAGTAAAATCAGACTATCAGCGTTTACATAGGTTACTTAGTGGCTTTGCAATCTTTGCAATAAGCTTCTGCCACCGGTACTGAAATTTCGCAGGAAAAAAAATCTGCTTCACGGCAGGAAATGCGTCATGTATTGCGAAACTGGTCAGTCAGCCAATCAGGGACTGGAGCTGGTCCTTATGAGGAGTTGGGCATGAGATAGTTGAGTCAC
>NC_065527.1:4887894-4902594 GCF_006386435.1 Epinephelus moara
TTTTTCTTCAGATAAATCTGATAATTGTTGCTCGGTCTCTTTACTCATTTATTTAGTAGAGTGTCCACACACCTTCTCATTCTACATATACATAGAGGTATACTGGTGGCTTTACAGCCTACATTTTATTTAATTTAGAGAGTCTAATAGAGTCATATTATTGATTATCTCTGATCCCCACGGTCAATTTGGTGGTTGCAACAGTGCGAGCAACACCGCTGACGCTAGGTGGCACCAAGCTAAAAAAAAACAACAACCGAATCCTATCTGTTGCCTCCTTAAAGAAAAAATCACGATGCAGAGTCCTAGGGAAGGTGTAGAATGGCAGTGGGTTACAGACACTCAGTGGACCAAGGTAAATTCAGGAGTCAACATTTGTGGCCTTTGTGTCACAGCAACTGAAAAAGAAGTGCAAATCTCTGCTCTGCTCTGAACATGCTATTTTCATATAATTTATGTCTGTACTTTGGTTTTCTAGGGTGTTCTTTCACATAAAGCAATCAGATAGGACCTGTTCTGAAGGTGTATATGCACTTTAGGGCTACCCTAACCCCATAATGACATTTTTAAAAAGTCAGTCAAATTAGGCTATTAATCATTTAATTTTCTGCACATACATAGTTGTTTTTTTTGTTGGTTTTATTTTTCCATGAAAAAGATGATGCTTATTGACTCTTGGACTTAAGGCCCTGACACACTGATGCAGCACAATGACTGACCTCTGTAACATTGTGTTCCACCTGTCTATGTGCCGTAAAATTTTTTTTAAATGCCTCCAGCAGTCGATGACAGAGTGCAATAATCCTGTTGGAGAGAGGAGCTTGATCCCCCTTTGAATATGCGAACTAACTTGATTTAACTTGAGCGTTTTGTGTCAAATACCAACATTTGTTTTATTTATAATCTGAAAGTTATTAGTGTAAGCATTTTCTTTAACCTGAAAAGAACGTGACTCTGATGTACTTGCAAACAATAGAGCAAGTTGTGCCAGAGTCAAGCTGCAAACTCACTAACCTTACAAAGCCCAGCTCACTGCACTGCTGTAGCCTTGCTCACTGTGCTTGCATGTATACCTGTGTCTTTATATGCCATTTATAATTCTGTTATCTATTGAAAATCTGGGCACTTTTGTGGAAGGGCATCTTACGTGATAGGTGACTTTAAAGAACTTAAGACCACAAACATGTCTGTGACTAAGTAGGTAAAGTAGGTAGTACCCTTACCTGTGTCTTGGCTACAGGTGTTCATGGCCCTTTTATTTATAAACAGTGGTTTTCTTTGATATGTAACTTGTTGTTTTTTTCAAGTAGAAAATATAATCCAGCCATGCTACTGACATGGCTCTGGGGATGGGAGCTAAGTAAACAGTGAGTTATTTTAATGAGTTAAACCTCCTGCAGCAAAGAGAAAAGCGGTAAAGCAGGTATTTTCTAAACCTTTATTTATTTAAGGAGGTTTAACTGAGAGGAAGCCTCTCTTTTGCAGGAACGCCCTGATCCCATTTGCACAGTGAAGCTGCCCAGTACGACCACAGTCTGATCTGCTGGCCACTGAGCAGCTCCACCCAAGTGGTCAAGGTTAAGAACATCACACCACCACCAAATAGGACCTTGTTATGGATGTCAATAACACCCGGTACCATCCTACAGAGACTCTCACTCTAACCTTGTCACATGTCGACATTTGGTCATGGACCTTCCACATCCAGATCTCACATGCAAGGTACGCTGTGTGCGTTAGTTGTTTACATTCTGGGACAGCGTGCCAAGTTCTGCGTGTTACATGCATTGTCTTCTTTCAAAATACACATCCAATTTTCACAAGAAATGTACCATTTACATACAGTCTCTTTCAAAATAAAAGCACTATGTCCGTACAACACCATGAATTGATGTTTTTTTTTCCTCCAACAACACACACGTGGTTGGGTTTAGGAAAAAAGAACAGGGTTTCGAATCTTACAGGACACAAACACCACTCTCTTGGGTGAAAGACAGTGTTTGTTTGACCAATCCACCACCCCTTCCACCCTCCCTACTCGGACTTTCACCGCCTTAACTTTAGTCCTTGTCCCATCGCATTTCCCCCTGATGTTTTCTAAACTATAACGATAATTGGCCTTGTTCATGTCGACATTACCGGACGCCTTATTTTGCTGGTTTCTGATGCCGCAAGTCACTGCCCAAGCACTTGATTTCGACGACTTTGGAGTAAGACCGGGCTCAACCACCCCACTAAAGACTTTCGCCGCCTTTTTTTGTTCTTGTCCTGCAGCGTTTCCCCGTAACACACCGAGCACCATTAAACTATATCATGCCGGCGCAAAAGGACGGCTTTTTTCACTTCACCCAAGTGCTAGATTTTGATGACTTTGGGATTAGACCTTAGAATGCATCTTTATATCTACGTACGGACCAAGTTGTCTTCCATGGAGTCCACCATGTTGCTCTACCATGGCCCAGAACAGGTGAATCTAACACTGGCACTCTAGATAGGGCCATTCACACTTTTGCGTTGGCCACCGTAGCTCTCTTTCACACGGGAGAAGTTCAAGTTCTGTAACCTCACCAATTAACGCCACTAAATCCTCCACACTGGACCTTTAAATGTTGATCAGATGGAGTTCTTGTTACACGAAAATAGTTAAAGCATAAAAGTCTATTTCTGTCTCACAAACATGCTGAGAACAGTTTTGTGCTCAGAAACTAATGTGGCCAGCATGTGCAGCCTCTCTGCAGGGAACTTCAGGCAAAACGCTGCAGAGAGCTTGTTTATCACCTAATAAAAAGTTGTCATTGTAAGTCTGTGAAGAATGAGCTCTGCTACGGTGGCTTGACAGATGGCCGTGTTCACTAAACCACTCTGACAACTCCATCAGTCGTAACGATCGCATCACCATCCATCAGTAGTGAACAATTACATTATTATTCATCCCACCAAAGAAATTATGTAACCACTCATTCAGAAGCTTAGTCGTCATCTCTGACCAGGATGTGCACACACTCAGTGCAGCCGTGTCATGGCAGCAGATTCCATGCACATTGTTTTGCTGCAGCACCCTGCAGTCACACCTCGGGAGTGTGGGGATGTTTGTTGAGATAAACGAATGGTAGATGGTTGAGATGGAACAGCTTGTTCAGACAGTGACCTGAGTCATATCTCAGTTTCTCAACGGTTGATTTGTTTTTTTCACTGCATCGTTGTTGACAGGAAAACACAGCATTAAGTCTGATGTGTGTTTCAATTATAAACTTGATAAATGTCTCAAAATGGTCCAAAGTTTTAGGGTTTTAAGGATGTCGTCATAATATAATAAAATAAAATTATTATTTATCCATTATTTATTATTATCTATTTATTATTTATTATTAAAATAATTTTTAATCACAAAATATATTTTGTATTTTCTCTTTTATTTTTTATCTACTTATTCAATTATTATTATTATTTCAATTTTCATATTATTTTTAAGTTTTTTTATTATTTTTTAAAATTTTTAGTTTTCATTATTTATTCATTTCTATTTTTATTAATTATTTTTATCATTATTTTTTATTTTCTCTGCATAGAGTTGTGTTTTTTGTACATTTGTAAATGTTCTGCTATCACACATTGGTGTCTGAGGATTTTGTGATCTGTACAATACTTATTGGACAGGTGATTTGGTCGTCAGGCTCATCTAATTAGTGGCAGCAGCTGACTGATTCATCACACCTGGTAGGAATCTGTCTGTGTCTCTATCTGTTCTGTGAAGCACTCTGTCAGTAGCATGGGCTGAAACGCTTGCTGCTGTTTTTAATCACTTTTATTATTTGTTTGCACTTTGAGCGTCCGTCTTCATGTGCAAGGATGTTCTAAATAAATTGACATATTGTTTTGCATTGATCTTGCCTGTGAACCTTTTTTTGTGGCTGTCCAGCCCAGTTGCACTGGTGTGCAGGTACCTCTTCTGCTGTCCCATCTTTGTGTGCAGTCATTGCGGCGGACAAATGATGAGATAAATGATAGGCACCTGTGAACAGCTATATTTTCTCGGCTCTCCACTTGTGTTCAGACCCCAAAATGCATGTTTATACCAGGCGTAAACTGGCACAATGCTTCCTGTGCTAACTTGCAAATACTGATGCTTTGTGTAAAAAGATCCAGCTGCATTTGTTTCTCCTAAAAAGATGAAGTCTTTACGTGCGTAATTATCTTGTGATTAATGTGGTTTACGTGGTTCCTTTAAAAACAAACAAAAAAGAAAACTGGCAGGCAAAGCTGGTCAAGATGGCAAGTAAAGTGACTGGTGCAGCAAAACTGGCTTCAGATCAGTTAAAGAGTTATCAGTAAGTCTCAATCCTTCATCCTTGAGGGTACAAAGAAACAGTACATTAGACTCTACTCTTCCTGTAGCCTTTAAACCTAATATCATACAGACATGCAATAAAGATATACATATCTGCATTTCATCTTGGTCTCACCTGGAAATATGCTTCATTTATCTGCAGTATATTTAGCTCTGTATATAGTAGGGTCGTAAACCTCCACTTTTATCTAAACCAGTAGAAGCATATCTATTTTTGCCTTAATCTGCACTTTAAATAAACTTCTGCACTGGTTCTGAACACAGGAGTGTGGACTCATGAGCAGGAGTTACCGGTAGAGGAGTTGAAAACCATCAATTATTTATTTAGTAAGAGTTCAAAGCAGAGTTCGACATCAGATAATAGGTCAGTGACAGCAAACTAATCAGGCAAGGGGCAGACGGGCAAAACTGGGAACAGGCCGTGGTCAGGAACTGGCAGGAACAAGACACAGGAGCGAAGGCTGGAACGTTACCACTGGAAAGAACATTAATCGATCTGGCGAATGACTGAGGAAAAAGGGCTCATATATGCAGGAGTGATGATGAAGTGAAGGGGGAACAGGTGTACTGGTGGGAGAGGGGATCAGGTGACTGGAATTGGTGGGAACACACCGAGGGCATCTGGAGGGCAGGGGGGGAACAGCAATGTGTTCAGAACTGCATTTTGAAAATGTGTTTACATGTACTAAAGTCGAAAACATCCATCCAATAGTGTTTGATTTATCAATAATATACTAAATTTTACTGCTGATTGTAGTGCTGAACTTGAGGCTTCCACAAACCAATGCTTGACGTCACAGTAGCTAATCGTTTTATACCGTCTATGCTCCAGACCCACACCAAGCTACCACGTCCACGACTGGTCTGTGAACTGAGCGCACAAACTGATATCACCTCATCATCTAACTCTTAGTAACAAGTCCGTCCGACAAAATGTTAATGTAACAGCCAGTACAAGGATTAGTAACAGCAAGTAATCACATTATTCTTAGGTGTTACAAAGTATTGCATTCCTGACGAACACTGATTCTGGAACTTTATGTGTCACTTACAATTTTTCTTTATGTCTCAGAGATTGTAGCATCTGGGCTTTTGGCTACGTTATATGGCCACTGCTACAGAATACAGATACTGAGTTAAAGTTTGAAAAACTCCCAAATACATCACTGATGCAAAGTGGTCATTAAAGGTAAATAAAGATTCAGAGTGGGCATGCTTGTGTTGCTCCTTGGAGGTGGAGTGTACAATATTCTCACTCTGTGGATAAATGAGTCTCCAAAACCAAACTTAATGGTCTTAATGGTGGTGGTAAAATTCAGATTACATTATGACATACTGCACCTCTTCAGCGTCTAATGATACAATTATGGTTTTGTACTAGAGAAGATTGTATTGAGGGAAGAGACAGAGAGGAGAGCAGAAGATAAGTGGATGGGTGATGACATGACAAAGACAGTCAGGGTGAAAGACAGAACAAGGAGTGAAAAGTGAGAGTCATTAAAAGATCCCAACCACACGACTGCATACCATTTAGATGAGCTCATTCCAGGGTGTTGAGGTAGTGCATACTGGCGTACTGATATAGCTCAGTGGGACACTATGTAATCACTTCTATCTTTGATTTTTCTGTCACGGAAGTCAGAATATCTGCAATTTAATAAAGGGGAACTTTTTCAACCTGGGTCCTATTTTCCGATCTACTTTTGTCTAAATGAGTGATAGGATGTTCAATATTTGACATTTCTCCAGTATGAAGCTAGGGCTGACCTGCCTGCAGCCCGTGAGTGCGCTATATTAAATAATAGGGCACTCAGACAGCATCAAACAACGTCAAAATACGTCCACTAAAAGTGCATTTTTTTCACACAGATAGGCTCGGATTGTTAGTATAATTATCTGACAATATAGCGGAAAGGAGAAATGAACGTCTGTGTTTACCTTTAGCTGGATTCAGACATGTTCCTCTGCCTGTTGCTGCTCCCTCTCTCTCCTCGTCAGATCCAGTTGGTCAAAATTGGGTACAAATTCAGCCATGACTACTCCAAACAGAGTAACTCCTCGCGTTTGTAAGGTCACTCCAGCGGTAACTTCCTGCAACATCTCAAATCTTGCGAGACGTGAGATTTCAGAGCCAGACTTTCACTCTCTGAGTGAGTGTTTTGACAAATATGTCCAAATTTTTACCCGATTTTGACCAACTGGATCTGGATGAGCCATTTGAATTCGATGACCGCCCGTATTTATTTGAACACGGAGTACACGGACGTACACGGACGCAGAGCTCATTGAAACTGAAGAGCGGACGAGGAGAGAGAGAGGGAGCAGCAACAGGCAGAGGAACATGTCTGAATCCAGCTAAAGGTAAACACAGACGTTCATTTCTCCTTTCCGTTATGTTGTCAGATAATTATACTAACAATCCGAGCCTATCTGTGTGAAAAAAATGCACTTTTAGTGGACGTATTCTGACGTTGTTTGACGCTGTCTGAGTGCCCTATTATTTAATATAGCGCGCGCTCACGGGCTGCAGGCAGGTCAGCCCTAGCTTCGTACTGGAGAAATGTCACATATTGAACATCCTGTCACTCATTTAGACAAAAGTAGATCGGAAAATAGGGCCCAGGTTGAAAAAAACATTAGTTCCACTTTAAGGGGTTTTGCGGTGTTAATAGCTCACACTGTAAGATGTGTTATAAACATTGTGTTAATTTCACCTCTGTCTTTCATATTTGCTCTTAGACACATATCTGAACTGAGTACGAATGTGGAAAATACATAATCGGCTGACGCCAGGTAGAAGTCAGAAATTAAAACAGAAAAAGGAAAGACAATAGGAAATCTATGAAGTCCACAATGCATTCAGCACAGGGCGTAGGAATATGACCCTCTGTCTCTGAAATGTCTTCATATTGACTTTAATGCAAATCAAAATGACAATCCCCCCCCTCTCATATCTGCACTTTAAACAGCTTATGAGTTATCACTCTTGACTGAGGTGAGTTTATTATGTTCTGCTTTGATTTATTGTCTGCTACCTTATATTCCTTTTACTGCCTCAGACATATCAATCTCACCCAGTCACTTGTGGGAGCTCCCTTAGAGGAGCTACCTGCTGCAGAGCTCTGCCATAACTAAATATTTTCAAGGCAATTTTTCCAGCTTGTATTCGAGCTGTCAATTATATTTTCACCAAGCCCCGCCCCTTTGCGATGGTCCCACAAGCTGTTGGACTGAACATGGAGCCCACACTGTAACTAACTGCACTCCCTGAAGACATATTATCATATTTTTGGAAGAATGAAAGAGTGATTCCAGAGAGAAGCAGACAGAGGGGTCTACAGTCTGTGTTTGAAGGATATATCCAGGATGTCAAACTGACTCAGCAGCAACAACAGGTTAAAAAGACAAAGATAGTTAGAAGCTAAAGCCGAACTATAGGCTACAGATCACAGTGTAAAAGTGAACCACCACATCACTGCTGATCGCCACACAAGACAATGAATATAAAGGAAAACTTTGCTGATATTGAACCAGCTGTGTGGCATCACAGTGTGTGCAGATGAACGGTGTTTGGCTTCACCCCTGTGCTGCTGCTGGACAGGCAGGGATCTCCGGGGGGAAGCCAAACAACGTTCATCTGCACACACTGTGATGACACACAGCTGGTTGAATATGAGCAAAGTTTCCCTGCTTCCCTTCACTGGTTCCTGTACAGCAGGATCGGTTTTTGTTTCACTGTTATAATCATTACAAATCAAAAGCAGCATGTGTATACATTCAGTAGGCTATATCTTCAGTAGCTAGCTAGCTAACCCTACACTTTTCAGGGTTTGATTTTGGTTTTGGAACAGGGAAGAAACGTATATCTTTTTCCAACCTCTCCAGGTAACGAGTATCATTAACACACAACGTGCACCAGGCACAACATTTAGCTCCAAATCCACAAAACTAGCCTGAAAATGAAGGAAATATGAAATGACTGCATTAGAGTCAATGGAGCACAGCTGAGTTGTTGTCGGACCCTGGTCTGAGCCAACGCAATGCTACGTTATGATTGGCAAGTCTGCGTCTGGGCGCGGGACTTAGCGAAGGGTCACTTAAGTTTGAAATAATCTGACAGGCTGTGGGAAATATTGATGCCGACATACTTAACATTACCAATGCCAAGTGGTTCTTAAAGGCAAATAAAGAGTCAGAGTGGGCATGCTTGTGTTGCTCCTTGGAGGTGGAGTGTACAGTGTTCTCACTCTGTGGATAAATGAGTCTCCAAAATCAAACTTAATGGTGTTAATGGTGGAGGTAAAATTCAGATTACATTATGACATACTGCACCTTTTCAGCGTCTAATGATACAATTATGGTTTTGTACTAGAGAAGATTGTATTGAGAGAAGAGACAGAGAGGAGAGCAGAAGATAAGTGGATGGGAGACAGTCAGGGAGAAGGAAGAGAGCACGGAGAGTGAAAGTGAGAGTCATTAAAAGATCCCAACCACATGGATAACAGCCTTTCTCCCTCTTGAGGTGGGGAAGAAGGTACCGGATACACAAGGCCAGCTGAGAGGCACAAGAAGAGCTTCTACCCTCAGGCCACTAGGATTCTAAATGAGGACACTATCTAAGACCCCCAGTCCTTAAAATGTTTGTATGTTTGAATTTCTTGTAGGATTGTGTTCTCCTCAATGCTGAGGTGTTCAGCACTTATTATGGATTTATTTATCATCAGCTAGATCTGCTCCTTACTCACTTCTTGGTAACTAGTAAATTTATTGGGCTGTTTTTTCCCGTTAAAGGTTTTTCCTCATCTGCACTGAGGGTCCAAGGACAGAGTGATGTCTAAAGCACTCTGAGGCAAATTGTGATTTGTGACATGGGCTTTATAAATAAAACTGAATTGAATATTGTAAAGTATAACTCTGTTAATACAAGACTTTAATCAAAACTGCATTGGCTTTGGATTAGGGGAGTGTACTGATGGCAGAAGATAAGAAAAATGTGTAGAACAAGGCTGCAGGCTGTTTTAACAGGCAGACATTTAGATCTGCTACCGCATCTCTGTGTATTGATCCTTTCCAAGTCTCGCTCGGTCGTAAGCTCTCTGCACTTTAGAGATGCTTGTGCAATCTTGCGTAAACAGCCAAGTGGGCTGCTGAAATTGCATAATTCTTTCACCAAGTCAATAAAGCATTAAGTGCTTTAATCTGCACGCAAATCCTTGCACGACTACTGTTTACACAAAATTACTGTTTAATATCAAACAAGGATGTCAGCACACTATGTAAGAGTTAAACAGTACCTGTATTGGTGCTCCAGCTATTCATCATTTATGATTACTAAAACAAGATAACTTAGCCCAATTATATCTGTTATTGTGTAGCCTACTAGTTTTTATGTAGAAATGTGTTGTTACTAAATATTTACAACCAGTAACTGCCAGAGGTAAAACCAAGTTACTGTTTTGCGAGTTGCAAGTGAGTCTCACGTCTTTGCACTCAAGTTCCAATTCAAGTACAAAGTCAACACAGGCGACCTCCTGATTCTAAAAGTAGCTGATAATGGTTAGCAGCTAACTCAAAGAAGAAGAACAGCGGCCAAAAATGTCTGCAAATTGACCTATGGCTAAGCCCCGCCCTCAAACGCAATGAGCCAATCACAGTTTGTATAGCCATTCACTCGGACATTCTCTGCCTGGACGTCCATTGAAATGCATTACAGAAAGTCAGTTTTGTTCGGTTTTATGAGCTTTTTCTGAGATTTGAAGTTTAAAAATGGTCAAACGGTGTGCATGGGGTACATGCAACTCTGACACAAGGTATCCTGAGAGGCTGGGCGACCAGGTGTAGTTTTTACACTTTAAACCACATCTCAACCGAGAAAAGTGTCTCCTTTGGATAAAGTTGTGTGGTAACGTTAGACCACAACATCAACTCAACGTGAATAAGATTAACAATGATGTCTACATCTGTTCTAAGGTAAGTCAACATTGTGTTTGAGGCAACATATTGTCACTTTGCTGGAAAGAAATATAAAGTTATCTTTAACATCTCTAGCTAACGTTAGCTAAAGTTAGCCTAACGTTAGCTCCTAGCTGCGTTGTTCATCATGTCACCTTGTTTGCTGGGAGTTCATTAGCCTATTTTGTTCTAGTTTTGTACTTTGGTGATCGTACATCATTGTTAGCTGTTGTCCAAAGGGCTCTAGTTAAGCTAACGTTAACTTCTGGAGCTTAGCTTCATTAACTTATCTGTAATGGCAGAGATAACAAAGGTTGGCAAACGTTATGCTGAATGATTCAGTGTAAATACTGTAGCACCAAACTAACGGAGAGACACTCTTGGTAAAGATGGTAAAAAGGCCGTTATCCTTTTCTCATATTCTGAGCCAAAAACCTTAACTTCAGTGGCACTTTAACTTGTTGTCTTTGATGGTGACGGCAACGAGATGCGGTTCACAAGCGTACACTGTGACCTGTAAATTTTGGCTTGTAATTTAAGCTTTTCATCGACCTTCTCAACAATAAAATGATGAATATATCCCTCCAATGCGTAGTTTAGGCCCTTTTGGTTACTTCTCAATGACATCTGATCGTTATGTCCCCAAAAATCATCAATTGCCTCCTGCGAAATGCCGTGTACTGTGACACCTGCCATAGCGCCGGTCACTGAATGTTGATAGTTTGTCTGAGTGAGTGGAGGGGGGCGGGGCTTAGCCATAAGTCAATTAGGGAAAACAATGAGGTCCGGGAGCTCCTTACCCTCCGGGCAGAGGACGAGATCAGCCGCCATATAACAGGGATGGTAAATGATTGTCATTGAATGTTAATGCCATTGCTATTCTATAGAAAGTGCTGCTGACATGTCTGTTGTACGTCAAACTATAGGCCAGTGCTGTTGTGTTACAAGTCATGCCCGTCACGCTTCTTTTGATTCGGTGATGCCGGCATGCTGTCTAAAATCCCACATGGGAGTGGCATAATGTCACTGGACTTTGCAATTTTGGGTATGCAATCTGTGATGCACTGGCACAAAAGCAGCTTTATTTTAATTTGCTGAAGGGAGGGTATTAAATAAATCGAATAGTTACATGTGGTTTTTTGCCACATGCAGAGGTCAAGCAAAAATATTGATAATGTGTAGGATGGTCTTGCTTTCCCATAGAATAAAATAGGAAATATTGTTTAAAAGTAACTCCACAAAAAGTGACCAATGACTGATCCAAACTCCTCAACAGCATTTTAACCATCATGAAATTACAGAATGTGGTCTGTAATAGACATGGACATTCAGCTTCACAACATTACAGCAGCACATTGATGAGCACTTGCCTTTTGGTGGCTTTATTATTCAGGTATGTGGTAAATCAAACTTCACACTGAGCCAATTAAATGCACCAGAGGGAAAAGCAGCTCTTCCTGCTAATTTGAAGAGAAAAAATAGTCCTTGTATTTTACAGAAACGGCACTCTGGATAATTGCAACTGTAATTATTACTGAGGTCAAAGGTGAAAAATGGCCCACAGTGTTTATACTGTGGGTAGCTAATAAACCTCAACAAATATAGTCAGTATAGCAAAGAGCAAAATGTTTCTCACGTATAGAGAACTAGAGTAACTGCCTTGCGATTGTATGCCTTCGCGCACCAGTCAGGTTTCTCTTACAGTCCACATCCATGTCTGGTGGCTTCACACACATCATCCCCCCAGCAGCACAAAAGATCTATACAATCAGCACAGTTTCAAGGTGGACACACAAGATTAGTGTCACTAATTCAGTATTTAACCAAATGTTTTCCCTTCCATCATGACCTTTTAATGGCCAGAACAGTGTTTTTGCAGAACATCATGATGTCACAGTGAAGTTGACCTTTGATATAAAATGTTATCGGGTCATTATTGTATCGTATCAGGCATGTGTGTGAAATTTTGACATAATTAGCATACAAATTATTGAGTTACAATCAAAAGCAGGTTTTGTGAGGTCACAGTGAATTTGATCTTTGACCTTCAACCATCAAATTATGAGCAGTTCATTGTTGAGACCAAATGCCAAATTTAAAGAAATTCTCCCAAAGTGTTCTTGAGATATCATGTTCACAAGAATGAGATGGATGCAAGGTCACATTGACCTTGACCTTTGATAACCAAAATCCAAGCACTTCATTGTTGAGTCCAAGTAGATGTTTGTGCCAAATTTAAAGAAATACCCTCAAGGCTTTCTTTTGATATCACCTTCACAAGGATGGGACAGAGCGATGAACAGTCAACCTGAAAACATAATGCCTCCGGTCACGGCTATCGCCTGCAAGGAGGCGTAAAAATAATTTGCTGATATATGGTAAAATGACACATAAAGAAAAGCTACAGTGTAGAGAGTGTACAGAGTGTTTTTCTGGAGTATAATTTAAACAAAAGACAAAGATCCTTGTATGCACAGTCAAGCTCAGGACCATTACTGTTAGCCTTGGAGACAGACAAGGTTCATTTTTTTCCGCTGTCCTGTTTACGAGGACATAATGGATGAGCTTTTTAGTGAAATTACATCAATTTCTGTTGATTTTTGGCTGGATGATTATGAAAAACTTAAGCTGTGCCTCAGGCATGGAATCGTTTGTCGTTGCAGATTTTATTTGCCAAACTTGGGAGAGAATGAGGAATATTTTGTTCAAGACTGAGCTGTGAATGAATCTGTAACATGACGTGAAAAGTAATGAAATGTTGGATGATTGCAGCTTTACTTTTGGTGGGCACTTTGTGTGCATGACATGAAAATAAAGAAAATCAGTCAAAAGCTATATCATATATTTATCTGAAGATTTAACTGTTATCATTTCTTGTTGCATTATGACATCAGCACCAGATCACTGAAAATATTCAAGGTGATGATGGTTAACTGGGAGTTAACATAATTAAAACGTATATGTCTTTGACCTGTCACAAAACGTAGTTATCGCTGAGTCTGCCTTTCCTGGCAACATCCTGGTGATAAACCTGGGATTTACAGCTTGATAAGAGCAGACCAAAAGCAGATGGCTGTTTGGTGGTGTGTTAATTTTTAACAGCGGGGACTGTCCTCCCCCAATCCTCTGCTTTGTCTGGTAGCTTCTTACCGGAACAGATGATGAGACATACTGGTTTTGAACTGCCCGCTGGAGTAATAAACATGTGAGTCTCTCTCCATTGTTTATTAAAAGCTGTGTTCGCTGTCTCTTTAAAACACACAGTGTGAATTTATTTTCTCTGATTCACCTATTTCTTCGACAGGCTGAAGGAGAACCAGTTGTGTCCCAGAGCTTCACTGTCAGGCGAGAGAGAAAGGTGCATGAAATACACCCTCACAGCTGGTCCCACAGCGGCCCCCACCCCCACCCGTCAGCAACTGTATGAATAAGAGTTCTTTGTTTTTGTTTTTATTACAGTTACAAGGGGCACATCATGATATTGTCTGCAATTTCGGCATATCAAATAAATATATAAAAGGTACATGGTCCAAAGTTTTCTTTGTTATATGCGTCAGCCATTCAGGAAGATTTAGAAGGCGACAGTTCCAAGAGGAGCAGTTGCACCCTGCAGCTTCAGTGTCTGGTGAAAGAGAGTCCGTTGTGCCTTGCAGCTTTAGCATCTGGTGAGGGAGAACCGGTTGTGCCCCAACAGCTTGGCAGCAGTTGTGACATTTTATCAGGCAGAGACAAGTTGAAAGCAACAGTTTTTATCACTGTCATAGATCAACTTGGTAATAGCATGAAACTGAATCTGAGGCATCACTCCTACAAAGTTATTCAGCAGACACTTGGACTTTTGAACAATATCCATCTCCATACAGGAGCAGCTGGAATATGTGCAGGGGATATGGAGGAAGATTTCGTGGATGAAATTGGATAATTGACCCTTCACTAAGTCCCGCCCCCAGACGCAGACTGGCCAATCATAACGTAGCATCAGGCCGGCTCAGACCAGGGTCCGACACAAACTCAGCTGTGCTCCATTGATTCTAATGCAGTCGTTTCATATTTCCTTCATTTTCAGGCTGGTTTTGTGGATTTGGAGCTAAATGTTGTGCCTGGTGCACGTCGTGTATTAATGATACCCGTTACCTGGAGAGGTTGGAAAAAGATATACGTTTCTTCCCTGTTCCAAAACCAAAATCAGACCCTGAAAAGTGTAGGGTTAGCTAGCTAGCTACTGAAGATATAGCCTACTGAATGTATACACATGCTGCTTTTGCTTTTTAATGATTACTAGTCCATACCCACTGGTAGCTTTGTCACCTTCTACCTATGCCAATCCTCAATGCCTATGTGCAGTTTCACATAGATTGACCACGTCAGTGAGTATAAAAACGTGGGACAGACAGAGTGAC
>NC_065527.1:4902674-4907297 GCF_006386435.1 Epinephelus moara
ATGAAGTTATTGGTTAAATGTGTTCCTCATGAGGAGAGGCATCTCTGTGTAAAGTTTCATGTCTCTACGACATACGGGGCATGAGATATGCCCATTCAAAGTTTGCAATTTCGGTTGGTTGCTATAGCGCCCCCCTTTGGCCAATTGATGTAATATTGCTTCATTGGCATCCTCCCATGACCCTCTACCACTGTGCCAAATTTCACATGGATTGACCAAGTCAGTGAGGAGAAAAACGTGGAACAGACACACAGACAGAGTTTTCATCATTATATAGTAAGATAACAGTGAAACAAAGACCGACCCTGCTGTACAGGAACCAGTGAAGGGAAGCAGGGAAACTTTGCTGATATTGAACCAGCTGTGTGAATGTTGTTTGACTTCCCACAGAGATCCCTACCTGTCTGGCAGCGGCACAGGTGCGAAATCCTGTTCATCTGCACACACTGTGATGCCACACAGCTGGTTCATTATAAAGTTTCCCTTTATATTCATTGTCTTGTGTGGCGATCAGCAGTGATGTGGTGGTTCACTTTTACACTGTGATCTGTAGCCTATAGTTCGGCTTTAGCTTCTAACTATCTTTGTCTTTTTAACCTGTTGTTGCTGCTGAGTCAGTTTGACATCCTGGATATATCCTTCAAACACAGACTGTAGACCCCTCTGTCTGCTTCTCTCTGGAATCACTCTTTCATTCTTCCAAGAATATGATAATATGTCTTCAGGGAGTGCAGTTAGTTACAGTGTGGGCTCCATGCTTACTGCGACAGCTTGTGGGACCATCACAAAGGGGCGGGGCTTAGTGAAAGGTCAATTCAGAGACTTTATTGGGCAAATCTGGATTAATGATCACAACCTGTAAGTCAGCTTCATGAATTGTGGGTTTATGTCCAAAACAAATAAGGTAGCCACTGCCAAGTGTTGAAGTGCAGAGTTGATGACTGTAGCTAAGCTTTGCACCCAGTGCTCAGCTGTAGGCCTCAGCTAACGAGCTGATGTTATTGTGTTGAGCTGAAAGCAGATGTTGAAAGCTTTAGTGAAAGTTCAGTCAGGCAGACTATACTTGTGCACGCTTAGGCCTGTAATTTATTTCTCATGCCATCTACCATTCACTCCTTGTATGCATGCTCACTCACAGTTGCTTGTTGTTTGTCTGTGGCTGTCCGTTGAGAGGCCATCTTTTAGACCCTTGGGATTGCCAATGATCTCTGCTGACATAATTGTTTTTAAGTGGCTGTGCTGCACTTATTTTCAACATAACACGATGACAGTGGAATCATGTGAAACTTCATCTATTTATATCAACCACAACATGTCAGCAATGCATAGGGGGCTAAAAATGAGGCTAAATTACGGTCAGGGAAAACGTGCAAGGCCATTTTCAAAGGGGTCCCTTGACCTCTCACTTCAAGATATCTGCATGAAGCAGGTTCTGTGGGTACCAACAAGTCTCCCCTTTACAGACTAGCCAGTTTTGTCGTAATCCCATTTACTTGATGGCAAAAACCACACAGTTTTTGGCATGGTGTTTTTGATATTTCCACTCACTGGGGTCCCTTAAAGGGATAGTGCACGCAAAAATGAAAATTCAGCCATTATCGACTCACCCATATGCCGAGGGAGGCTCAGGTGAAGTTTTAGAGTCCTCGCATCCCTTGTGGAGATCCAAGGGGAGAGTGGGTAGCAACACAACTCCACCTAATGGAGGCTGACGGCGCCCCAGATTCAAACGTCCAAAAACACATAATTGAAACCACAAAATATCTCCATACTGCTCATCTATAGTGTCCTGAAGCCCCGACATAGCACAGTATGGAGATATTTTGTGGTTTCAATTATGTGTTTTTTGGACGTTTTAATCTGGGGTTCCCAGCCTCCATTAGGTGGAGTTGTGTTGCTACCCACTCTCCCCTTGGATCTCCGCAAGGGATGTGAGGACTCTAAAACTTCACCTGAGCCTCCATCGGCATATGGGTGAGTAGATAATGGCTGAATTTTCATTTTTGCATGCACTATCCCTTTAACAGTCTTCAAATTGCATACATTTGGTATGACTGAAAGGTTGAGACTGGATTCAATGAGCCCAACTGTATTTAAGCGTGATGATGCTAGTCCCCACAGTAGCCATTTCATTGCTCAACTTATAAAATGACCTAACATTCAGTTTTCGAAATTTCATTATTGTAGGTAGTAGTCGTGTACTGTAATGAAATTAAGGACCACGACCAAGAAACAACATCTGCAGGACAAGCAGTCTACAAGGTTGTGTTTCCCACATTCAAAGAGGGGTGAATCCTCTGCAAAACCTGTAAAAAAATAGAACCTACATAAGTTGTAAAATAAACGCTATAACATGAAAACAAAATGAAATAGTAAAAGCCACACTTGAAACATGTGGATTCAGGAAACTATTTAATTTAAAAACAAAAGAAAATGGCTATTGAGAGGCAGCATTTTACAGATTATGTGGACGACCTGATGAAACTTGTTTTTCCGAGGGTGAATATCCACATCCCGAAGGACCTGGCATCCCAGTATGAGAGACTCTATGGGGAGGAAAAGGTTGCCCAACATGTCTCAGGCCTCAGTCAAGGGATGGTTGGAGGCTAACGTACTGACCAGCAACACCAGGAAACTTCTGATGTATCCGGAGTACAACAAAGTACCAGATAACAACCCTTACACGTCATCCTGAATCACTCCAGCGCCTGCTGGCAACGTCGAGTCAAGTGTGGCGTTCGTAACACCAAAACGGAGAGGATCAGACATTATTAATATTGCAGATGATCTGCTGTGTATCTCCTGCAGGCTATATTATTAACAGTTTTTTGTTTTTGTTTGTACATTTGCACATTGTACATGTAGGTGTGTGGTGTATCATACTCACAGGAAGAACTGGAACCTGGTTCATTCATCTTACAGCCTAACAAGGAACAAAAGCGATAAGCATTACTGTTTTATAATTAGGCAAATAATGACTCAGGAAGACATCACTGCGTAGACAAATATTGATCCAGGAAGCAACGTGTATCATTAACTCTGATTTCCAATGAAATGGTGTTATCACAGGAGATAACGTAATACACTGGAATCTTTTATATATTGTAGATTACAAACATAAAGTGGAGCTGATTCCAAAATGCAGCTTCATTTGTTTTTTTTGTTTACCAGGGAACTTGTTACTAGGAGATCTGCCGTCATTGTTATTGTAGTTACAGTTGTGTTTTCAGCTGCTCAGGTAGCCACGGGAGCTGATATCCAAATGTGGTAGTGGAGTAGTAAAAACAGAGTGGACCAGCTGACCAATCAGAGCCAATCAGAGCACACTGGGATTTTCAAGAGGTGGACCATGAGCTCAGATAAGTTTCAGGCAGAGGTCCTGCAGCAGAACATTAAACCTATTCTAATTAAACCCCAAAATACAAATGTGATTCTGAAGATGAGCATGAAAAGACCTTTGTAAGGACTTCTCTGTCAGAAAAACAAGGAAGACAAACTTCTAAAGGTGGGAGTGTGATTGTGATGATTGTGGTTTATGATTGTGCTGCTGCTGTGTTTACTGCATTTTTATGTCTTTGTTCCTGAGTGTGTATGTGTGGGCCGTGTAATATTCTGAGCACGCTTGTACACATGCCATCGAATGAATAAATCTTCCTGCCTTTCCAGCATTGCAGAAAGCATATTTCTTCTATATAACGAATTAGGATTAAATACAGTATTCTATGTTATTCCATCAAAATTTTTCACACAGTCTGAATTATTTCATGATGGAACTGTTGGAGTTTTTGCTTCTCGATTTAATTCTTGCACTCATGTTTCATCAAGGGTCGACGTCAGGTCATACCGCCGCCGGATGGCACCTGTTTCAGTCAGGTTACCGCCAGGTTGAAATGCTGCCAGTAAGGATGCAATATGAGGAGCTGGAAAGTCCGTGGATTGGTCAAACAGACCCCGGACTTTTCCCCAGGAGGCTGGTGTTCACCTCTCGTATGAATGTAGAACAAAACTATGATGCTTTTTTCTAAACCTAATCATGTCCTTTGGGTCCAGGGCTGTGAGGCTCTGGAACAATCTGCCCAAGGAAATCAGGTCGGCCGAGTCAGTAATCTCTTTTAAATCCCTGCTTAAAACATACTTATAGTACTCCAGCCTCTTACCTTTAAGTTTTAAATTAATTTAAACTGTCTTTTGTTTCTTAAGTTTTAACAGTATTTTTTATCTGTTCTTTTAAATGTTGCTGTTTTCATGTGTTTTATTATTGACATGTAAAGCACTTTGTAACTCTGTTTTGAAAAGGCCTTTTTCAAATAAAGAATATTATTAGTATAATTCTTAAAGGGGAACTAATGTTTTTTTCAACCTGGGCCCTATTTTCCGATCTACTTTTGTCTAAATGAGTGACAGGATGTTCAATATGTGACATTTCTCCAGTACGAAGCTAGGGCTGGCCTGCCTGCAGCCCGTGAGCGCGCGCTATATTAAATAATAGGGCACTCAGACAGCGTCAAACAACGTCAAAATACGTCCACTAAAAGTGCATTTTTTTCACACAGATAGGCTCGGATTGTTAGTATAATTATCTGACAACATAACGGAAAGGAGAAATGAACGTCTGTGTTTACC
>NC_065527.1:4907531-4926166 GCF_006386435.1 Epinephelus moara
TTGACGTTGTTTGACGCTGTCTGAGTGCCCTATTATTTAATATAGCGCGCGCTCACGGGCTGCAGGCAGGTCAGCCCTAGCTTCATACTGGAGAAATGTCAAATATTGAACATCCTATCACTCATTTAGACAAAAGTAGATGGGAAAATAGGGCCCAGGTTGAAAAAACATTAGTTCCCCTTTAACTTCCTGGCTTTGGTTGTCACTTGCTTTTGTTCTCAACCTAACCTCTGTGCTTTTGTTGAAGCCCTGGTGTTGGTTGCGGCATCCCAGAGCGTCAACAGCAGGTGCAGGAGGATAACTATCGCTTAATATGTAGATGTGAAAAGCCACAACTTGGGATGAGAACATGTTGGGCATATAAATTATGGATTAGTCGGACTGGCTATGGTGGCTAGGCTAACAATAGAGACTGTTAGCTCAGGCTAGGGTTGCACAATTTATTGAATATTAAGCACAACCACAGTTTTGACTTCCAACAATCAAATGAACATGATCCACCTGATAATGAGATTTAAAATGTGTGTTCTGCATCAGCTCACAGAAAAGTCTGCTGCATATCAAATCGAGCACTCCCTAAACTACCAGCCAGCCTCCATGTCTGAGGAGCTGTCATGCTGCTACACCTGCACTGTGAAGTAGCTGCCTGTGAAAAACCATTTACTTAGCAACCAAGATCATTTGTTGGTCGGAAGTATTTCTGATTTAGGAAAGATCAAATCATCTGCAAGAAACTTGTGTCTGCTCTGCAAAGCAACAAAACTAACTTGTTAAATCACACTTAAACCACATCTTTCACGTCTACATATAAAGCGCTAGGTATCCTCTTGTGTCTGCTATTGATGTTTTGAGACCACAACCAATGCCGGGACATCAACAAAAGCATGTGGTTCGGTTTAGAAATAAAACATAATGGTTTTGGCTCAACATTCATACAGGAAGTGAACACTCAAACTGAACTCAACATCTCAAACTGATGTTGTCCAGCAGCATATCATACTGCTGCAACAGGTGTCTTCTGGCCACATTACCAATGGAAACTGCCTGTCCACATTCTATACTGCTGCAACAGGTGCCGTCTGGTCGACCGGCAGCATATCATAACACCACAGAGGGTTCCTGGGTACTGACGCCACCTGAGTACATATCATGTCACCGTGAAAGGAGGCTTTTAACGCTGGTGTCACTGACAAAGCAGCAGTATTTGATGACAGAATGAGAACGGGCTGAATGAATACATGAAGGCTAACAAGAATAACAATGCTAATGTTACCTCACTGAATCCTTGTCCATCGACACAGACGTCCATAACAGCTGAAATCATAAATATAAATAAAAAAATCTAAGAGTTTGCCTTATATACAAGAGGTAGGTGCATTTGACAGTGTGTACAGTATATACAGCATGCTTGAATTGTGTTTGACAGATATTAACATGTTCACAGTGATGTATTTAAACTTTAAAAATACACAGTTTACTGGTGGCATGGACGCTCTGCTCTTAAAGCACACATAGAGCCTAGTCAGAGTCTTAGAGTTTCATGTAGCCGGGCCTCACTTGTAGTCTCAGTGTCAGTTGAAATGCAAATGGCTGCGCGCTCACATGTTTCAGAACGACATAATAATGCACAGCTTCCTCCTTCTCTTCCTAATAATCCATAAAACGAGCATAATAATGAGTTGTGGGAGTCTGGCTCCATCATAAAGTTAGTGTTAGTCGCTCCTCACTGAGTCATCAGCGCTGCAGGCTGAGAGACGGATAAAGCACGGTGCCAGGATCTGGATCCAATGGAAAGAGTTGAAGTTGAAGTTGAAGTTTTATCTTATCTTATTTTATCTTATCTTACTAGCAGCCTGAATGCTCTGTGTTATAGGTTTATTGCACAGAGATGCTCTGACATTATGGACTATGGACTGCAGATTATGGATTTTATTGATTGTGTTACTGCAGACGGTGAAGTGATGAACAAGCTCGCAGTAAAAAAGGTAACAAGGAAACAACTGTAGGCTATTTACCTTAAAGCAGACATAGAGCCAAGTCTTTACGTCTCTCATGACTGGGCCTGGGTTTTAGTTTCAGCGTCAGGTTTCAGGACCAGGGCGATCTTGCAGCCACAGAGCGGCAATGCTGTGAAAGGTAAACATGTTGATTCTTTTGATTGATTTGTTTTTTAATGTGTTCTGTAGTGTCAGTTTGCAATTTTCTACTGTAGGTTGAGAACAGGGAAAGTCTGGGTATCATGTACTGATGTTAAATTACAGAACTGTCAATCTCTTCTGCAAACTGTCTCGTGATACTCCTTTGTTTTATTAATTCTCGATAGATGCATAATATTAGCTAGATACTGGACCCCCAAATGGCGCCTATTGAGTTCAGTGGAGATTCTCGTCTGGCGCATATGGCAAAAATTGTCTCTAGCTTTTGGGTTTACTCCTGCGATACACGGCCCACTGAATATGCTACTGGCCCCACCCATGAGTTCCTGCTCAACTCACAGGCTTTATTTTGTGATGACTTCACGGGATTTTTAAAATGCTTTTCTACACTTTAGGAAAGTTTTACAAATACTAAACCTCCATGGATCAAAAATTCATAATAGAAAGATTTATAATTGACCTTATTTGCAGTTTGAGGTGTCCTGTCAACACTTTCACAGACATCTCTTTTCCAGTGGTGGCCTACGGGGAAAATGCTTGCATAAATGATTTTATGCTGCAATACCATTAGTGGCCACTGGGAAAAATAGATCCCTAATCTTTCTGTTGTCTTTAAGATTTTAACGGATGATTTTAAGTACAGACATTTGCTAACAGAGAGGAAAATATATCATTTTATCATTATTTATTTATTTTTGGACATGTTTTATGTGTGCTTGAAGTGTCCAGTGAAACTATGTGTCTTCAGATTTGATTGTTTTCTGATAAACTAAAGGATTAAGTGCTTTTTACTGGTTGACAGACTTCCTCTAAACAAAGTTAAATACTTTAAAGTCACAAATCTTTACTGAAGAGTTGGCCCAGCCCAGGCTACTACATCTCATTGTTATATCATATACAATTTAACATTTATTATCAGGCGCAGTCTGCTTTTTTCCACCATTTTAGTTCATTTGTAGTAACTCTTGTTCTGATCTTATTCCTATTGTTACTCTATTACTCACTGGTTTTGTTTTTGCTCTTTGAAAACAAGATAAAACACTTATATCTGTAAATTTTGCCAGGTATTTAAAGGCACGCTAAGCACTGTTGGGCGTCACTTCTGTTTACATTCAACAATGTTATCAAACACAATGGAGCTAGCTCTAAGTTTTAGAGTCCTCATATCACTTGCAGAGATCCAAGGGGAGAGTAGGTTGCAGCACAACTCCACCTAATGCAGGCTGACAGTGCCCCAGATTCAAACGTCCAAAAACAGATAACTGAAACCACAAAATATCTCCATACTGCTCGTCCGTAGTGATCCAAGTGTCCTGAAGCCCCGACATAAAAAGTTGTTTGGAAAAACATCATTTGAACTCTGTTTTTAGCCTCATTGTAGCCTCTAACTGCCTCTCTGTACACCTCGCTCATGTGTGCGCGCTTGTGCGAGACCGTGAGACATGGGCACCACGTTCTCTGGCACAAGAATTTCCTTCTGGATAAAAAAAGTTCTACTGAACTGGTCTCCACACCGGCTCCAGGTTCAAAAAGTCAGTTTCGTCAAGGTCTTCGAATCACTCTTAGTCTGGTCCATCCCTTGGGACCACTTTGCATTGGGAGAACACAGCTCCCAGGTTCACAGGGACACGAAAACCCCTCCATCACGTTAAGGTGGCGATTCTCGGAGCAGGGTGGCGATTCTCACCTCTCGCTGGGGGTGTTTCGGGCATGTCCCACTGGTAGGAGGCCCCGGGGCAGACCCAGAACACGCTGGAGGGATTATATATGTCATCTGGAACACCTTGGGGTCCCCCAGGAGGAGCTGGAAAGTGTTGCTGGGGAGAGGGACGTCTGGGGTGCTTTGCTCGGCCTGCTGCCCCTGTGACCTGGCCTCAGATAAGCGGAGGAGAATGGATAGATGGCAGAAATATGTGCCACAAAAATGTCTACTACATTGAGTTTTGGCCTTTAATAAGCTGTAACGGGACAGTTCAAGCTCAATCCAGCTCCAATAACCAACGGATATGAAGTAAAATAACTTTTTATTTTGTCTAGAAATATCATAATTTAATTTATATCTTTACAGAAGTGTCCAGAACTCACATACTGAACATGAGACTGTATTCCTTTGAGAGGTGAATATTGGTGCTGTACCTCGGCTGCGTCTCATCCAATCAGCTGCACCTGCGTCTGTGCGTAAGGGTGCACGTGATGTTGCTTTGAAACCTGACGGTGTTTCCCTCCCATTTTCCTCTGACACACTACTTCACTTTGTTTAATTAATGCCACGTTATTAACACATGATCATCCACGCTTTCCTCCCTGTTCTTGATAATAATTCATAATTCGTGCATAATAATGAGGTGTGGGAGTCGTGTTTTCATGCAGTCTGGCTGCTCATAGCCTCAAAGCAACATTAAGTTAGAGTTAGTCGCTCCTCACCGAGTCATCAGCGCTGCAGGCTGCATGAGAGGCGGATAATGCGCCGTGCCAGCATCTGGATCCGACCGAGAGTTAACTCAACTACTTATCTTGTGGATTAATATTTAACTTACCTTCATATTGTATTTGTAAAGCACACCTGGTGGAGATTTTAATATCTAGATTTTCTATTTACTTTTTATTGTCGAAGTCAGAGTAGAGCAGCAGGAGAAGAGGAGGACCGGAGCCGCCGCAGGTATTGGATTTTTACTATGTTCATCTCCTGATGTCTTTTTGGATTTATTTAGATCTATTTTCTTGATTTTTGTGTCATTTATGGAACAAGAAATCTGATCCAGGCGGGGAATAAATGCATCATTTTATTTGTGGTTATTTTCGGACATATTTGAACAGAAATCTGGATTTAAAACTTTAATATTTTTCCCGAATTTTCTTGTTGAAGGCCAAAATACAACCATAAAAGCTGATGACAGAAGAGGGCTGAGAGTCTGAACGTTTGTGAAGAAACTGTTGCTTCCTTATTATTATTGTCTGGATGGATCCTGGACACCTGTGCAGAGACCACACCTCTCTGCAACCGATGAACCAAACAGAGGACTTCATCCTGCACCAATGGGCAATCACCTGGATTACCGTCACTCTCCGGTACCCTTACTGTCTGACGTTATACCTGGAGTAGGAGCGGATTTACCCTCTCAAAAGGTAGGGCAACATTCAAAAAACATTTATAAATTTTAAAGCATTACTTTATTTTATTTTTATCTTATCTTATCTTAACTTATTTTATCTTGTCTTATCTTATCTTAACTTATTTTATCTTATCTTATTTTATTTTATTCTATTTTATCTTATCTTCTTTATTTTATTTTATTTATCTATTTTATTTTCATTTATTTATTCTATTTTATCTTATCTTATTTTATCTATTTTATTTTTATTCATTTGTTTATTTTATTTTATTTATCTATTTTATTTGTATTTATTTATTTTATTCTAATTGTTTTATTTTATCTTATTTTATTAATTTGACTGACAACATAATCTTCATAGATTTTCGGTGGCTCAAAAATGAACAGTAGCACCACTACAGAAATCAAGTGATAATAATAATAATATGTAGGCTACTCATTATTTTCTTTTAATTTTTATTATTGATAAATAAAATTAAACTTTTGAAAATACTCAAACCTCAACCAGTCATGAGACAAATAATGCACACACTGTGACATTCATGTTGCAGTGACTAGCAGCTGTATTTGCCTGATATAAAGATAACTTTATGTTAATTTAAATGCAGGTGTGAGCGCTCCACTTCCAAACTGCCTTATTTGCTTCCCATGGTTACAGCTTTAAACAAACAATATGACAGTTTATTAATGAGAGTTTCCCACATTTATGACTGTGCTCTCTCTTGTTTATTACACCACACACTTTGTCCACAGATTGGAACCCTTTCCCAATCAAAGTCACATCACAAAGATGAATTCAAAAGTGAGGATGCTCATTTTCGTCCTGTGTGTGACTGGTGTCTGTGTGTTCTGGAGGGAATACATGTCACCGTACTCCCTGTCTAAACAAAAACCCTGCGCTTGTGACCAATGCTTATCTGAGGAGGACCCGTGGTTCACACAGCGTTTCGACAAATCTGTTGAACCATTTCTGTCAGCGAACTACAGCGTCTCAGAGGAGGTTTTCAACTGGTGGAAGGTAAGCTGTGACAACATTGCAAGAAAACTATGCAAATCAGTGTTGGGAAGTAAAATAATTGTAAATCAACTGTCATCTTCCCTGTGGCGACAACGGCTGTCAATATGTTTATAAAGTTTAGTTGCTAACTGGTCTAACGGCAACTTGTGTTTGATATGCACAACAGCTTTTACAGGCTGAAAGGCGCAACTTCAGTACCTACAGAAAAACAGTCGATAGGCTGTTTCAGATCTTCCCACCTGCTCCAGATGTTGTAAAATCCAAGCCTGACCGCTGCAGGACTTGTGCTGTGGTGGGGAATTCTGGTAATTTAAGGAGATCACATTATGGACTTCTCATAGACTACCACGACATCATCATACGGTAAATCCTCCAGCTATAGAAAGCTGTTTCAGTGCATCATTGTCTTTGGTCCCTTCTTAAAGGGAAATTTCGGTTTATTTCAACCTGTCTCCTATCGTCCTAAATTTGTTTCAAGTGACTAGTGACATAAAAATTATAGTTAGCATGTTAGCCGTNTAGCTCTGCTTTCCAAAGTGCGGCTGAAATATATCTGGCCAGCTCTAGATAAAGCCCAGCTGGATACTACTCCAGGTGGAGGTGTCTCGTCCTCGGTCACATCCAGACCTTGAAAATAAGGCTGCAACCGGTCCCATTCCTTGCAACAGAGGCATTCCTCTTCTGTGGGCACTGGGGCACAGCATTCACAGGTACACCACCGATCTCCAGAGCTACGCAGCCTTGCAGCAGCCATTCTAGTCCTCTACCTGTTGCGCCTCTCTCTCTTCTCCTCCGTATTTCAGTTTCACAAAGCTCTTCGTCAGTGTATTCTGGCTCAAATAAATAAGGGCGGCCATCAAACTCTGCAAAATCAAATTCCTCCTCCACAAAGTCGAAGTCTGGCAAAAAGTTGGTGGACTAACTTTGCACTTGAAGGTTGCCCGTTCACTTACGTTTTAACAGGTCTGACGCTACTATGTGCCCCGGCTGTATCTAGGCTAATGGCTAACATGCTAACTATTATTTTTATGTCACTAGTCACTTGAAACAAATTTAGGACGATAGGAGACAGGTTGAAATAAACCGAAATTTCCCTTTAAACAATGATTTGAGACAGTTGGACAAACATGAAAGTTTTCCTCAGTGGCAGACACTTGACATCAAAATCCAAACAAAGCCCTGATGATATATTTCCCTTTGTACTATATAGAATGAACTCTGCCCATACCAAAGGCTTTGAAGCAGACATTGGGAGCAGAACAACTCATCGCATCATGTATCCAGAGAGTGCTGTGGATTTAGACAACACCACTCATCTGGTGCTTGTTCCATTCAAGATACAGGATCTGGAGTGGGCCACGAAGGCCTTAACTACAGGATTTTCGGGACGGTGAGTCATATTTTTATTTTACTATGCAAATGATCATTTGTCCCCAGTATGTAGACCTTCTGTTCAAGCTAAAATTGTTGGCTTGTACTTTGGCACGCTGATGGTTTGAGGTAAATGCTAACACAAGCATGCTAACATGCTCGCAATGGCAATGCTGTTACATTAAGGACATCGTTAGCATGTAGGCTATAATGTAAACTGTATTCATTATTTTATCTCACCATGTTCAGCATGCTAACATTTGCTAATTTGCTGACACAGACAGCAGTGCCTTAAAGGTATGGCTCCGATTTTTTTATGTGGCATTATGTGGCGCCCCCAGTTTGGAGAAGCAGCAGGAGTGCCGACTCAGAAGCTAAGCAAAATAAAAATTTATTTTAGACAACTAAAAAGAAAAAAACAGTTTAAGTGTTTGTTGTATTGTAAATAATTTCACAGCTTTACCTTTCTATCAGACGGTCCTTTCAAGCCCGGTCTCACTCTGAAGTCGTCGAAATCCAGCGCTAGGGCAGTGACTTGTGGCGTCAGAAATCAATGAAAAAGGTGTCCTTAAATGTCGGCATGATACAATGCCGGTTGCCGTTGCGTCAGGAGGAAACGCGGAGGGACAAGGACAAAAGTTTAGGCGGGGACAGTCCTGGTGGGGCAGGCAGGAGGGTGGTGGATGGGTCCAACAAACACCGACCTAACCCAACCATGTGTGTTTGTTGTTGAAGGAAAAAAAAAACATCAAGTCACAGTGTTGTACCAACATATTTATTTTTAAAGAGACTGTACGTAAATGAAAGAGGACGATCCATGTAACAGGCAGAACTTGACACGGCGTCCCAGAACGTCAACAACCAACACACCCAGGGTACCTTGCATGGCGTATGTGGACGTGGAAAGCCCATGACCAAACATCGATATGTGACGAGGGTGGAGTGAGAATGTGTTGATGCTTTCCTACAGCGAAGCCGTGAACAGCTTCATTTCTCAAACTATGCTCCCATCAAAGCCACCAGACCCCACTGACAAAAGCTGTCATTTTTTCTCTCTGAACACAGAGGTTGCTGGTTCACCGCTGCCTCGACCTGTTAGTCTGTTTGTGTTATTGTGTGACCTTGGTAATTCCAAACCAACCCAACCTACTCCCTTAAAAGAATACTTCCTTTACTCCCCTCTTGGTCACATGATTGCAGCTTTACCAAATGCATGGATTATACATGAATTACTGGCTCATGATTTAATAAGATTGAATACAGTTGAGTGCATTGATTTTCGTATACGAATAGTGCATAAGCAGCAACAGCCTGAGTTGTGAGGTTGCTAAACAGGACTTTGAAAGCAAAGGTATTATGTTGTGCTCAAGTAAAGAATGCTCAGTCTGATCCAAGGCCGACTGAGTAACATCAGACTGACAGAGTTTGTACAGGATTTACCACACTGTAGGAGCTCAACATGTCCAAACATGGCAGACAAAGCATTTCAATGAATGCTATTTATTTTCCTAAGCTTTTGAACAATGTCCTCTGGGATAATGCGCACTACGTTAGTGCAGCAGAGTATTCCCACTGAAAGACTCTGTATGCCTATAGAGCATAGGCAACAAAGACCACCCTCCTCTGTCACAACTGACTGCTAATTGCTCAGACAACCTGTGCCTGCAGCACACAATTTTCATACAATGCAAACACTGAGTGCCAGTACAAGAAATCGTTTCCTTCTATGCAAAGCATTTGTCTTTCTGTCATGTAAGAGACTGGAGCTCATGTTCTGTGGGACACGAACAATAAACGCTGTGGACTTAACTAAACCATGAACATTCCCCATGCTCAGGATAGGTCCAGCTGAAGAGAGGAAACACACCCCAGCACCATTAAGCTGAGTACCTTGACTTGGACTTGTATCAGACTTGAGTTATAATTTTGATTACTTTAGTCTCAACTTGACAAAAGCTTCACCGAAGCCCAAATATTAAAAAGTATTTTCTTTAAAAAGTGTGTCACAAATCAATTTATTCCTCTTAATTTCTGGAATCAACTACAATTAATGTTATTAATGTTATGTTTCTGAGCACCAGTTGGAAAAAAATGATACCAAAGATAATTTTGTTCTCGTACAAACGCTACATGGTGGTCAACAAAAATCAGCTCAACTCAACTCAACTCAACTTTATGTATATAGCCCTTTAAAACAGCCACAGCTGAAACAAAGTGCTGTACATAAATAGACAAAGCAACACAGGGACATAAATCAATTAACAGGAAATTAATACTAAAATAATTGTTTATTGTTTTTAAAACAATTTAAAAACAATAAAACAATTTAAAAACAATAAAACAATAAATAAAACAAACCGTAAAACACTAAAACAGAAGCAGAGTCTCATGCGGAGTTGAAAGCCAAGGAATAAAAATGGGTTTTCAGACGAGTTTTAAAAATGGACAGTGAGGAGGCTTGTCTAATGTGGAGGGGTAGGTCGTTCCACAATTTAGGAGTGGCAACGGAAAAAGCTCTGTCCCCTCTGAGCTTCCGTTTGGACCTCGGTACCTCCAGGAGCAGCAGATCGGCTGACCTGAGGCACCGAGCAGGAGCGTAGGGGTGAAGAAGCTCAGAGAGGTAAGGTGGGGCCAGACCATTTAAAGATTTAAAAACTAATAAAAGAATCTTAAAATGGACTCTAAAGTGCACAGGCAGTCAGTGGAGGGAGGCCAGGATGGGAGTTTTATGCTCCCTCTTACGTACTCCAGTTAACAGGCGCGCAGCTGTGTTTTGCACCAATTGGAGACATGCCAGGGAGGATTGGCTGACTCCAAAATAAAGTGCATTACAGTAATCCAGCTGAGATGTTATAAAGGCATGGATTACTGTTTCAAAGTGCTGTTGTGCAAGGAAAGGTTTCACCTTAGCCAGCTGTCTAATTTGTGTGGAAAGAGATGCCATGCTTTCTCAGGATGGATCCCAGGGGCAGTAAATACAAAGAAAAAAGCAGAGGCCCTAAAATCAACCCCTGTGGAACCCCATACAGCAGTGGAGCAGAGCTGGATTCTGAGTTTCCAAGGCTTACACTCATGCTTCTGTCAGCCAGATAAGATATGAACCACTCCAGTGCAGTACCACAGTTGCCCACTAGATGGCTTAACCGAGCCACTAGGGTATTGTGGTCCACGGTGTCAAAAGCTGCTGTTAGGTCCAATAAAACAAGAATTACTTGGTCACCAGAGTCATTTGCCAGGAGGATGTCATTAAAAACTCTTAGTAAAGCTGACTCGGTGCTATGCAGACTTTTAAAGCCTGATTGAAAGATCTCCAGGACATTATGCTCATCTCAAAACCATTTTAGCTGAGCATGAACAACTTTTTCTAAGATTTTGGAGATAAAAGGCAGCTTAGAGATGGGCCTAAAATTGGCCAGCACGCTGCCATCAAGGCCAGGTTTCTTAAGTAGGGGCTGGACCACTGCATGTTTCAAACTCGGGGGAACAACACCAGAGGACAGACTGCTGTTAATGAGGGCCAGAACCGACTGCTCTATACTAGGGAAAACTACTTTAAAGAAACCAGGAGGGACAAAATCAAGTAACGTGGGGGTCAAACATTAAAAACTCGAAACTCTAAGTTACGAAGTAAGACTTGAGTGCAAAGACTTGAGACTTGATTGTGACTTGCAAAACAATGACATGGTCTCATCTCTGCAACATACAACACACTGTACAGCTCTAGTCGAATTGAGAATGTGTTGGTAAAACAACTAAAGCCCTTTTCAATCAGGGATCGCGCCACTGGGCCGCTACATAGCCCCTTCTTTATGCCACCTGCGTATTTCTACACGGAGCCAAACATCTTTGTGCTGCTCCAGTGTGTGACTTTAGAAAGCATGCCGGCATCACGTAAACAAAAGAGGTGTGACGGGCATGACATGTAACACAGCATCAGTCTCTAGTGCGACATATACCGTATGCATTGACAAGCATTAAATATCGCATAACATGACAATAATAATCCTTCACCATCTTTGTTACATGGCAGCTGATCTCGTCCTCTGCTTAGAGGGTAAGGAGCTCCTGGACTTAATTGTTGTCCCAGTTTGCGCACAGTGTTGGCCGCTGTTCTTCTTCCTTGTGTTAGCTGCTAACTGCTAGCAGCTACTTTTTAGATCTCTGTGGTGGGTTACATGCAGCACATGTCGTCAAAGCGTCACACCCGTGCTGCCCATGGTCCCATCCTGCCAGCTATTATGTTTATACAGACGTCATTTCAGCGTGACTACCTATGAAAAAGGGGCTTAAGATATGATTAACAGCTTTTAGATGGGCGTGTTGAGGATAGCCTGCCCTGCCGGTTTGAGCAGTGGAGGGGGCTCATCCACTCATTCACTCACTACAGAATAGGGCTGCCAGTCCTGTGTATTACAACTGGCCATTACTGGTTACTGGACGGGGTGGTGGAGTTGATTTGTTCGTCCTCTCCCTTACACCTATTGTCCTTCAGGTGTCAGATTACAGACTCTTGCCACATGAGACAAGACAGGTTTACGGTAGTGTACAAGCTGTCCCGCACGTGAGACCCAATCATCTCCTGTTACCATGTAGGTGGCATTTGCCTTGCAAGTTACCACTACTGGCAACAGGAGACAGCATAACAGGGCAACATGAGTCTCATCCACATGCTTGCAGTGTTTTGCATTTGTGAAATAGAACTTCCTCCTGAGGTAGGCGTTCATATTGGGAATCATCTTGGCTTTACTTCTTTGTAATGCCCGTATACTATTTTATTGACACAACCATGCAGTCATTCCATGTTTGACATTTCATGGTGTTTTCAACAGATCATATGCACCAGTGAAATCCAAAATCAAGGCTAACAAGGATTTGGTGAGTGTATTTTTTCATTCAGCAATAAACTTTATTGGCTGCAAAGTTAATGGCTCATAAAAATAATAATTTGATCGATAACAGGTGATGGTGGTCAATCCAGCTTTCATGAGGTATGTTCATGACATGTGGCTGGCAAAGAAGGGCAGGTATCCATCCACTGGCTTTATGGCTGTGGTTCTTGCTCTGCATATTTGTGACGAGGTAAGTTCATTTTTAAATTGGAGTTGTCCTTGATTTTAAAGCTTTGACTACGTTACCAGTTCCTAAAATGTTAACTTCTGTTTTCCTAGGTAAGTGTGTTCGGTTATGGAGCAGACAGTGATGGAAACTGGAGTCATTACTGGGAAAAACTCAAATACAAAAATTTAAAAACTGGCATTCATCCCGGAAGTCACGAGTATGGAATTATCGAGGAGCTAGCTGAGCAAGGAAAAGTCAGATTTTATAAAGGGTGGTGATCTACCGCTCAGGGTTTAAGACATCAAAGCCTCGAAAGTGAATCATTTACAAAGCAAAACAAGACTAAGAAGGGTAAGCCTTAAAACTCAGGAGACATCTCTTCTCTGGCTGCACACAAGAACCCTTCATAGACTACATGTGTGATGAATGTGACTGATCCTGTTGACGGTGTTTTGTGCTGAGATGTTTTAACTGTTTATTTATTCTCACTTTGTGATGCTGGACACTGAAATGCACAACATAAATCAACAGGTTCTTCAGGCCAAAAAATCCTTGAATTGAAATTTAAACATGGTAGCATGTTTCAGTGCATAGAGCACTGTGTTTTTTTCTTGCAATGGCAGCTCCTACAGGGGAGTGTATCAGGGGGCATGAACCCCCTGATGCAGTTGCTTGCTACCCCACTGGCTTCCCCGTGGCAATAATGATTGGAGACCACCGTTAGTGTCTTTAAGAGCCTGTTGTGCACTTAAGCTAACATTAAGGTGGTGAGACAGTCTGAGGCACCAAGGATGTCATGCTAGCTTGTCAGGAAGGGGGCTAAATAATGCTCCAAAGTTTGGCTAAATTTTGGGAATGACTTGCACGTCCATTTTCAAAGGAATCCCCCTAGCTCTCATCTCAAGATCTCTCAACCTGCTCTCATCCCAACTCGTCAAATGTCGCAACTTAGTCAGTGAACTTTCATGTTTACATATGATGCACTAGGTATCCTCCTACATGTGTCTTTTCAAAATACACTTCTGTTTTCACAGGAAATGTAGAATATTTGCTTGTTAGCTGCCTACAGTCTTTTTCAAAATAAACTTACAGCGTCGGTAAAAGGGATAGTGCACACAAAAATGAAAATTCAGCCATTATCTACTCACCAATATGCCGAGGGAGGCTCAGGTGAAGTTTTAGAGTCCTCACATCACTTGCGGAGATCCAAGGGGAGAGGAGGTAGCAACACAACTCCACCTAATGCAGGCTTACGGCATGGACGTCATTTGAGGCTACAGTGAGGCTAAAAACAGAGTTCAAATGACGTTTTTCCAAACAACTTTTTATGTCGGGGCTTCAGGACACTTGGATCACTATGGACGAGCAGTATGGAGATATTTTGTGGTTTCAATTATGTGTTCTTGGACGTTTGAATCTGGGGCGCCGTCAGCCTCCATTAGGTGGAGTTGTGTTGCTACCTCCTCTCCCCTTGGATCTCTGCAAGTGTTGTGAGGATTCTAAAACTTCACCTGAGCCTCCCTCAGCATATGGGTGAGTAGATAATGGCTGAATTTTCATTTTTGGGTGCACTATCCCTTTAAACAAAGCAGCATATTTACATTTATTTCCTCGTGCAACAAAAGCACATGGTTACGCAGCATTTCAAAATGACGCCATAACCCAGCAGCATATCATACAGCCACAGAAGGTGCCTGTTTGTGTCGAAAATCACTGACAATGCGGCGATACATGACAAATTTGGAATGAGAACAGGCTGCATATCTGAATGGAAACAGGCTCCACAAGTCTCCCCTAAACTTGAGATGGCTTGTTTCCAGTAAATGTTTCATTCCCCTTATAATCCACTCCTTCAAATTAAAGCTGTATATCTGTCTTTTTAGGGAAAATGACAACCAGCTTACTCAAACAATGAGTCGTCTAACATGTATAGATACATAACACATTACTACAGCACTGTTGTGGACCTTAAAATGTGAACTGTATCGATATTGACGTTGTTTGCACTTCAGCAGCATAACTGATTTATTAAGATTCAGTTTTAAGAGTTTCAGTGGCTCCACCTGGACCCCCCCATGAAAAATGTCTGGGACACCACTGTTTTTCTTGATGTGATGAAACCTGTTTTGTCTGTTGAAAGGTTGGCCTAATAACATTTGTAAATCAAATAGTTCCCTTGGAACATCTCTCTGCTGTGACCATGTGAGAATGTCTGAACAAAAGATGACCTGTGTGTTTTTCTCACCTACAGTACAGACACTGATCACTGTGATATGATGTATGTAAATCTCCTGGGCTTACCGGGCAGATGACACTTTTGTAGGATGGATTATTTGCATGTTTGACTGAAAGGTTAACACGCTGATATAATATGTGTCAACTCTGTCAACTGAAGTAGACTAAAAGTAGTGCCAACATTTCTGCTTGTTTACATGGAATTAAAAAATGGTTGGGATAATGGTGAAGTATACTGTACTGTATTAAATGTATTTAACTAATGTAATAAGTGAAATACAGAATTCTTTTTTTTTTTGTTTGTTTTTGCCTTTTCTGTTGTTTTTGGTACACCTTCCTGTATTTGACTTATTGTATGTGTTTCTTGCTGCTACTGTATATAGGGGAGACTGGGTGTAGTTGTAACAATGGGATGGTTGTAACAGCAGCACCTTCACCAAATAGGGATGACTCATGAGCAGGGCTTGAAGTTCTCCGGCACGGTGCCGGATTTCCGGCGCAGGAATATTCTGGTGCAGGAATATTTTTTTCTCGTGAAAATTTTATCATCTTGCTGTAGCAACAGTCATTTAACCAGTCGTTTTAAAGCAAAGAAAAGTGATAGTTCCAACTACCAATGGTGTATCACATTACTCAAGGTAAACAAGGAATTCTAGCCAATCAGAGGCAGAGGAGGGCGGGCCTTAAGTTTTCACAGTCTCTCATTCAGTCACGCCATGGACACACCGGATGCAGAACCGAAGTGCAGCACCCAGCTGCGGAGGCAGTTTTCAGTCTGTGCCTATGTTAACCTATCTGACTGTCCACACAGGCCGCTGAGCAGAGCGGAGCGCCCACGGAGGCTCGTGCACTGCAAAGCTTCAGCTCGGTGTCTGGTCTATTTTTCACGCGAGCCGCGAGTGCTTCCGTCAAGCTGGACAGAGTGGATCGTACCAAACAGGAAGTCGGACACAGAAAAGACGAGAGAATCCAGCCAATTTTCAAAATAAAATAAAATTTAAAAATAAAAGCCTGTTTAATTATGATGTTGCTTGTCCGTCTAAATATTTGTTCAGTTTGGTCTAGACACGAGAGAGATGAAAACACGCACAGATAGAGAGAGAGAGAAATGGCTACAGGTTGGGGTTGCTATTCACACATACAGAAAGCAGAAAGAGAGGGGGGTGGGGTGGTAGAGAAAAGTGAGAGATAAATTGTGAAGTCACAGATGAGTTATCACTTGCTAATTAGCTCAGTCAGATAGAAGATGCTCCTTGATGTCAGATGTTGTGAGTTCAAGTCTCAACTGATGTAAAATGTACATTTTAATGCAGACATTCTTGGTGTCTTCCTATTCTGCCACTTGTTGCTCAGAATTGCCTAAAATTGCCCGGCCCCAACCATTTTGTAGTAGCTGATGACCAAATTTTCCTTTTTTGGTGAACTGTTCATATTTCATCATTGAAAACCTTGAAATTATTATTCTAGCTTCTTGATGTGATACTTGATTGATACTCTCAAAGTGCACCAGATTAATTCATTTAGACGTCAAATGTTCAAAATTTTCTTCCGGGGCGGCATGCCCCCGGACCCCCCTAGTGCTTTTGTAATTATTATTGTTTGTTTTTTATTTGTTGTTGTTTTGTTTTTATTGTAATTGGATCTGTGTATTGCTGTAACTTGAACATTTTTATGAGGACCCCAGAAAGACTAGCCTGTTGTTTGTGCATTGGCTAATGGGGATCCTAATTAAACAATAAACAATACTCCCTGACATCTATTAATAAATGCTGTGATATAGTTAGAGAAATTGGAAAAATTGATATTTGTAATAAAGGTACTTCAGGGCATAATTTGAGAGCTGGAACACAAAAATTCAGTGAGTTATAGATGCTGAGAAAAAGTGTTACCACCATACCTGGTCTCCCCTACATTTTAATGTTAAGCATATTTACCTGTAATGAAATATGCCTCACATATGGTAAATATTAAATTAACTTTGAGTTGTTGTCCCTGATGTTTTTTGGACAGCTTCCGGAAGCGTTTGAGTTCATCACATTACGCCACATGACTTCAATTTGGCACAAGCTCATGTCCAAAGCAACCTACGGTAAATGCAATTAGCCTCCACAGGAAGAAGAGTCAGATGGAAGAAATATTTGTAAGGATTGATACATTCTGTGTTGTCCCTCAGGCTGCACACAGAGAAAAGTGTGATCACACAGCACACAAACTCAGTAAATAAACGAATGTCCTCAGGTCAGTGGTCGTCTGTGTTCTGTCTTTATAAAAAGCTGCACAGATTTGGTGGACGTCTGCAGTGTTGAGCTCAGTTCCCACACATCCAACATATCCTTGATCTGGTTTTATGTTCTGAACAACTTTGCATGAGTGGATGAGCCATTAACCTGCCTGAATAACCGGCCAGTGGAAAGAACAAAGACAGTCATTAAACCAACCCAGCTAAACACACACATAAAATACCTGCCTGTATCTGTTTCCTTAGGCGGACATTAAGTGGGTTTTTATGAGTTAATAAAATTCCAATCACAGTCCCCACCACTTTGACTAATGGATGAGAGTTTAAATTGGGCCTGTCATGCTGTCATTATACATGTTGAAACATAGAGGGTGCTCTTTTACTTCTTTCTGTAATAAGTGGAAGACAAGACATCAGCACTCCACTGATGGGTGCAGTGAGGTGGGACAAGAGTACACGCCTTCTTCAGCCTCTGGCAGCCTCTTCCCAATGAAATTCTAGGGGGGCTAAGGAGTGAGGGGCATGTAGAGCAAATCCCAGTGTCCTTAACTTATTTAGAGTTCTTCTTTGAACACAGGCCCATATCCAAGGTGGCAATCACTCATAGGGGCCCCTCTCCACCCAGCACACTGTTGGAGGGCCCACTCTCTCTATGGGCCCACCTTACAGGCCCCACTGCCCACACTGTCTATATTTACACCCCTGTTCTCACTCCCAACTCGTCAGATACCGACAGTTGGTCAGTGGCCTTACACGTCCACCTATGATGCACTGGGTACCCCTCCAGCATCAGTTAGAGACCACGTGTCAGCTTATGCTTGATACACACACGAGTCTTTAAGTTAGGTTTTTAAGTTGACTTCCTATTATTTAGGCAACAAGAACAGGTGGATAGTTTTCGAAAAAAAACATCATGGTTGGCCCAAAACAAGTATGTTTGTTGCTGACTAAATGTGACACTCAGGTTTTTTTTGTTTTGTTTGGTTTGGGTTTTTTTTAACTTCAAAATACTTATAAAACAGATGGAAATTTAACAGTAGACATAAGTCAAATGGAACTGTTATGGTCTGCCGTGCCTTCTCCCCTTTTCCCAGTGTTTTCTTATGTTTACCCCTCCCTTGTGTTTCCTACAGTATGTGTGCCTTATGTTTACCCCTCCCTTGTGTTTCCTACAGTATGTGTGCCTTGTCTGTTCTCTCTCTGTAGCTATGTTTCCATCCAAAAGTGATTCGAATCATTGGGAAATGTGCATTAAAAGAAATACATATTCTGTGTGTTTCCATTAAATGTACAAACTTTGGTGAAAACTACAAACTCCGCAGAACCGGAAGCAAAACAAGGCTCGCATTCTTCTTCTTCTACGTTTTCTGGCGGTTGGCAACCAGCTTGTAAATGCATTACCGCCTTCCCGACCTGGAGTGTGGATATCACCATGAGAGAGGTGC
>NC_065527.1:4926319-4928710 GCF_006386435.1 Epinephelus moara
CACCATGGAGAGAGGTGCGCTATGTCAGACTAAATTCGAACATAACTGTTTCCATCCCCCGTTTTGCGAATCAACATTTTTTCAAATCAACCAAAACCCGGCTAAAGCGAGCGTATTTTAGTTTGTGCCAATCAGGGGATTTTAATTCCAATTTTGGCGTTTCCATCATCATAATTTTCCAAAGCGATACTTCTAGATGCGCATCTAAACAGGCTGATGGGAACATGGCTTGTGTCTGTCTGGGCGTGGCCACCCTCCTGCTGCTACTCACCTGCTGCCAATCTGACACACCTGCAACCTATCCAGTAATCAACCCAAGCAGTATATAAACCCTGGCTCTTCACTCCAGTCTTTGCCAGTTTATTCAGTCACCCAAGTTGTATTTGACGCTATGGCTAGCGTCTTTGTGGTTTGCGATATCTCTATGTGTTTTTTCCTAGCCTTGTGACCTGACATGTTTTTTGCCTGTGCCTCAGGATCATTTCCTGTGCTCTCAGGGTATAAACATGGGAGGATTATGACACAATGGACTCCCGGGATGTGCAAAGGGCCCCAACACTTCTCCTACATTGGACAAAGTTGTGAAGCATCTTTTTGTGGTTTTGTGTCTCTTTGTGGTCATTTTGAGTCTCTTCTTGGTCAGTACGTGTTAATTTGACATTTTGCATGTAGAGGCCAGGGGGTCCCCTGACACTTCGGGCCCTGGGACCTGTGCCCACTAGTCCCATTCAGTAATCCACCCATAGGTATGTCAGTGTTTCTGTATTAATGGAAAGTAATGGGTTGTCTGAGTCTGTACAGGTCCATGGTTTCCATGGTTTGGGTTCTTTTGGTGCAAGTGGCTCCAGAATTCCTGAAACAATTAAAACTCAGACGGACAATCCACTTTCAATAAATTTAATTTAAACATGATCTGAGGCTCATGAGTGCTTTGGACTGAGAGTTGGACTGTCATATAAGACACACTTGAAACAGAACAAATTCACACTAAAGACTCTGAACATTAAAATTCTCGTCACTTCTATCTTCCGAACCATCTGCTGAACAGCTCGAGGAAAATATCACGAGTCTAACAACATTCTGTTTTGTTAGTTGCAAGTAAGGACCAGGACCCAATGTAAGATCACCAGTGATCAGCGGCTAAAAGATGTTGCAAGAAGTCGTCATTGAGATTACAATAATAACCACCTGGTAACAGTCTGGGAGTCTGGTTGGCGCTGCTCTTGTAGCGTCCTGAGGCAGATTCATGTTCAAATTCAAATTCATGTTCACCATCACATGTGCAACTACAGTGGAAAGCTTGTGCCCTGCCTCTCTCATCCTTAAATAAACAAACACCATCCATACCATAATATTTACAGCCTGCAGCAATAAACACTTACAATGCACATAACTATAAACCCAGAGCACTATCATCTAACACTGCATACACACTATCTACAAAAGGTGATCAGTGCATGTGGGGACAGCAGCTATTCAGCCTGTGAAGAGAAAAACAGGTGAGGTGGTTACTGATACCGAAACTTTTGTGGCGCCTCAGGAAGCGCAGCACCTGCTGTGTCCTCTCGTTCCCCTGTGAGTGTGTGTGTGATGTGTGTGCCCAGGAATTTAAAACTGCCAGCGATTTCGACAGACGAGCCGCTGATAGGGTGTAATTCCCTCTGGACTTCCTAAAGTCAACAATAATTCCTTTTGTGCGGACTGATATTGGACTCGCTGGTTCATCACCTGGAAAAGAACGTTGTTTATAGGCCTGCTGGAAATTCTCAACACACAGAACAAGGAAGCGTCTCCGGGGGGATGAGGTTCACCTGAGGTCAGGGCGGCGGAAAATCAACTGCCTCCCACTGCCTACTGACTTCCTGGTGATTGTCCAGTTCCTTTGTGATGAAACAGATGAGCTACAGGCCAGTATACCCCATCTACACCTGTACAGCCTGTGTGCTGGCTCTCACCTAAACCTGGCCTTCTAACAACTGTAACTTGGACACTGTGATCAACAGATTTGGTGCCTCTGTTTTGAATGAATTAATGATTTTTTTTAGCTTAACAAAATAAACAACAGTTCAGATATTAATATACAAAGCCCATCCCAACAAATCCCAGATAAACAAATAAACCAGTCCATCAGCATCTCCAATCTTCATCTGCATACCTCCTAAATATACTGTGTCTGTACATCTTTTTAAAATGCTCTATAGTTGTGTTTCCCTTTAAGTCCTCATCTAACCCGTATGGGGTGCTGTTTGTAAAGTGGCTCATGCTGAAAATAACATCAATATTTTGCCACATTTAGCTTCAAACAATGTTTAAAACAGTGTTTTTTAGATTTAGCATTTAGATTTAACATTTAGATTTAGATTTAATATTTAGATTTAGATTTAGATTTAG
>NC_065527.1:4929425-4960276 GCF_006386435.1 Epinephelus moara
ATATATTTCTAAGTTAACAAATATTGCTGTAAATGTGGTAAAAAGTGACGTTAAAAAATTCACAACACTTTTTTAAACATTGTTTGAAGCTAAATGTGGCAAAATGTTGATGTTATTTTCAGCGTGAGCCACTTTACAAACGGCACCCCATAAACCCGTTCCATAAATCCACCCCACACAGCACCCCATAAACCCGTTCCATAAATCCACCCCACACACTGAAATACACAGACTTTTCAAAGTTGTACAAACACAATGTTTTTTAGATTTAATTTTCCTCTTGAATTAAATCCCCTCTCTGTCACCAAACGTCACTGTATTATTTTAGTAGATTTTAATCTTTGTAACCTGAAGACATGTTTATAATGATAGTTCAGATTCCTCAGAGTGAGGTTATATTGGGTACTTATCAATAGTCAGTGTATTAGATAGAGTACATGTCTGTCCGCATGCCCCCAGTTTATGAAAAGCAGCAGATATGCTGAAGTTTAAGTGATGGGGTTCAGCAACAAAATGTATTTTTGCCACTTTAAAAAAGTTCCACCTAAGAAAATCTATATTGTTTTAAGTGTAGGCTATAGTGAGGGTAGTCTCCCCACTTTACCTTTCCATCACACTGTGTGTTCAGATGATGCAGCCATTAAACAGCTTTACTTCCCCATTTTTGCTTCTGTTAAAGCTGCCAGACTCCACTGACAAAACAGTAACTTTGACTCACTGAACATGGCGCTGCTGGTCCACTGCTGCCTCGCTCAGTCTGTTAATTTGTGTTCTTGAGTGACTTTTATGAATCTAAACTAACCCATTCAGTCACCAATGTTACACAGTTTCATTCTTTTATATACTTTATTAAACCCAGAGGGGAAATTCAATTTTTCACTCTGTTGTCATACACACACAGGCCTGATACACACACACACACACACACACACACATGCACAAACAGGAGCTATACAAGCATTAAATGGAGAGATGTCAGAGAGAGGGAGCTGGCTTAGACAGGCGGCCTGAGGAGCTGGGGTTCAGTGCCTTGCTCAAGTGACCAGGAGGCGACCTGGCACCTCTAGCTACCAGTCCATTCTCCATACTTGGTCCGTGCAGGGACTTGAGCCAGTGACCTGTGTCAAGTTCCTGTGGACTGAGCTAATCTGTGACGCTCTAGTGACCCCTCCCACGTCACTTTGGGACACCCAGGGACGGCGTGTTAATTTACACATGGATGCATTGTATTTTTTTTTTCCTTCAAAATAAATTTCTGGTTTCTTAGAGGAAATGTACAGTTTCTACTAATTAAATGTATTTTTTTCCCCAAAAAATAAATTCACAATGTAGGTAGTTCAGAGCAGTAACTCTGAGGTCCCTTTAGGGGTCGCTGACCCCCTGTTGAACACCCAGAGAACATATGCTTTCTGGCACAGCGCCCTGAAGGCCTCCACCCTCCAGGAAGCTCCTCCCATCAGGCTAATTATTCACTTAACATATAGAATACATGCAAATTCTGTCGTCACCACTCACACCTGAAATACACGAAATCGTTCAAAAAAGTATTTATGTCTTTTAACATGCATTTCCCAAACAACAGAGCTCCTGATCTGCTGTAGTGAGATGCAGAAATACACAGAAATATATATAATTTTAATCATGTGACTGTTACCTCATCTGACTGCGCCCTGGTTCCGATTGTAGGTATTTAACAGCTGCCTGGAGTTTGCTGCTGTTTGGAACAGGGAAGCAGGAACACAGGCAGAGGTGAGCAAACAATTATTTATCATGCAAACGTCAATCAAACACACGTGTGATTAGAGAGAGACAGGAGTGTGAAGTGTGTGTGGTGTGACACTGTTGGTGATCAATGAGTGATCAGGAACTTTTCATTTTACTTTGGAGTGAGTTTCTGTGAGGGCGCGTTTTATGAGCAGGCCCTCAGGACTTGAGTTTAAAAGTATGTTTGATCAGCACGGACTGCCTGCAACAATATCTGAATCTACAACATCCTAAAGCTGATTTTCAACCGGTGGTGAAAGCATTAATGCAGCAGTGCAGGATTAATCTCAGCCCTGTGTAGGCAGCAGGAGTGATGTTGCGCACTGTCGGGCCACAATTACGCACCGCTGATCCGCTCGTTAGGCGAAATGTGGTGCAGCCAGCATGCGCCCTCGTGCTTGTGTGCACATCAAACCTGCCCTTTTCATTATCCCACACAGTCACAATTAGAGAACAGGCAGATGTGAATCTGTGCTGAGCAGTGCCAGACCTAGCACATCCTGCGCCCTGAGCATGGGTCCCCTCCCCCCAGACAGGAACAAGAAGTAATAAGAAATCAACATGAATAAATAACTTGGCCAACATACAGTGATAATAAATGAACCAAAGAAAACAAAATGTGCAGATTTAGTCTTTTTTTAATTTTATTTTTTAATAAATTAATTAATAGTTTTATCTGCGCCCCACACAGCTTGCTCTGACTGTGACGATCACTCACAGATGAACACATCAAGATGAAATGGCAGGAGTGATGTTATAAGTGCACATGTACACACTTAACACAGTCAGGATCAGGAGGCGAAGGTGAAGTCACACAGTTTCCTGCAGCCCTCACTCTGTACAGGAAGTCACAGAAACACACATCCTGTTACATCTGATGCCAGTTATTAAAAATGGTATCAGACCCATAAATCAGTTTGTTCTGTCTCCAGCTGTTTCAGTTATGACATAATAGCCTGTTAAAATGCTTTACTGTAATTTATGTTCATGGTCCAACCTCCATTTTACATGGCGTCTCATGTAAATAGCATCATATCAGTTTGACCTGTCCCCTCAAATACACAGGCTAAATAAAAATGTGTTTGACTATGAGGTTCATATTTTATACAAGACAACTGCTGTCATTAAAGATCAGTCAGATACAGTCGGGGCTTCACATCTGTACAGGTGTTTTGTCAAGAATCCTCACATCCCACTGACCACAAGTCTGTGTGCTGCTAAATTAATATACAGTAGACTCTGTATAGTTTATGGTGAATGTATTCAGTCTCTGAGGACTAAACTTCACCATCAGTCACACAACATGTTTTTTGTCACAGAATAAACTTTCAAATCAGACAATTAACATCTAAATCTTGAATCGACATCTAAACCAATCAGCTGTTAGATCAGGTGAGAGCCAGGTGTTTCCCATCATGCTCAGTCAGTGTAGAGCAGCTAAAACTAGCTCTAAAAACTGCGTCCACCTCGATCTCGTGAGATTATCGCTGTCCACTTTTGTATGGCGTCAGGTCAGAGCAAGTTAGGGACACAGATCTAACCAGCATGTATTGTGCAGCGACTGCTGGAGATCAAATCTGCGCAGGCCTGATACTGAACCTCAAGTTGCTGTGTTAAAAACTGAGCAGCAGGTGGCACCATGTACAGTAGCCTTGACCACCCGTGTGTGTGTGTGTGTGTGTATGTGTGTGTGTGTGTGTGTGTGAGTGAATGGGTGAATGTGACACATAGTGGGACACTCAGTTTTCATATTTGAATATTTAATTATAACAATAATTGATGAGGATGAATGGGCATTTCTAAATACTTTTTTCGTAGTTCTTCTAAATACTTTCAGCCAATTCCATTAGTAAATAAATTTAAAAAAATTGTTGTCTATTAAAGCCTTTTTTTTTTTCTTTTTTTCTTTTTTTTAAATGAATGCAGTTTTAATATGCTTTGTATTTACCGTAGTTAAAAAATACAGCAGGGCCCTCCTCATTTGTGTGTACACATGATCTGAGGCAGTTCTACATTTGTTCCCTGAGTATGAACAAATTGAGCTAAGAAAATGTTGATGAATCCTGGACTTGTGCATAAATTATTCATACACACGATTTAGGCATAGATTTGTGCATGTGCACTGTTTGTGAATGCAGAGACTCACCTGTGTGCTTCATCACATATTGTATCCACAGATCGGCTCTGATCTTCCCTCAAGAGCGTCAAGCTGCCGAGATGCTTTCAAGATTGAGAAAAAACAGGATTATAATTTCCCTTCTTTGCGTCACTGCCATCGGAGTGTTCTCCAAATCGTCGTGGAATTTATCGGTATACTCCTTTGGACTTCAGAGCTCAAGTCCTTGTGCCTGTCTCAGATGTTTAACAGTGGGTGATCCGTGGTTTCGGGAGCTTCTTAATTCATCTCCTCAGCCCTTCTTGTCAAAAACGTATACGACCTCAGAGGACGATTTCAACTGGTGGAAGGTGAATGTCAACTTCTCTTTAAACACACAAATGTTCTGCTCCTGTTTCACTGTTCGTTGTTTCGGAAACTCTGATTCTGGAGGAAAATCAGCAACTGATTCAAGTCCTCTGCACAGTTTTTACATTCTATTTCTGAATCAGGAAGCTGAATTACATGATGTCATTTTGAATAGTAGCCTTCAATTAATGTCTCACTAGTTTAAATGTTAATTCATCAACAGTTAATTTCTTACAAGTGGAAATATTCTTTGTAGATGTCTAACTTAATAACAACTGGTCAACTTTTACCATTGACGTCTACTACTTCTACTTTAAATACCACACCTCTGGTAAGTGGAAACTGATATGTGGTTAATATTAAACTGATGCTGGAATAACGTTCTTTTCCTGTTATGTGTGTGTCAGCGCATGCAGGGGGAAAACCGCAACTTCACTTTCTACAAATCAACAGTGGACAAGCTATTTCAGATCTTCCCACCTGTTCCAGATGTTGTAGAATTCAACCCTGACCGCTGCAGGACTTGTGCTGTGGTGGGGAACTCTGGTAATTTGAAGAGATCACACTATGGACCTCTCATAGATATGCATGATATCGTAATAAGGTAAGTCATTACTGCCATCATGATGTTAACACAAAGACAAATTCTGAACATTTTTCCTTTTGAGTGAAACTAACTTTTTCGTAACATCTAAAACCACATTGTTGTTCTTTAACTTCATGATGTTAAATACGTGTTCCCCTGTATCTTTCAGAATGAACCGCGGCCGTACTAAAGGCTATGAAACAGATGTTGGCATCAAAACAACTCATCATGTGATGTACCCAGAGAGTGCTAAAAATTTGGACAACACCACGCATCTTGTGCTGTTTCCATTCAAGATAAGTGATTTCCTGTGGCTCCTCCAGAAATTCAATTCAGGGTGAGTTTGTAATTCGTAAAACTGTAACTGAATGAAAAACCCTGGTAGGCGCAAATATTCACACTGAGTGGATATGTTTGTGTGAAATCTCCAAATTTATATTACTGTTAGCGTCATGGTGGCACTAATGTTTGATACTGATCACATGTTTGGAAATGTAAACCCGAGGCTTTACATAGAATTTCGAAATTTACAACAGAGGGCAGGTGGTACGTTGTAATTAAGCAAAGATGAATTAAACTGAAATCAGTGGGGAAATGAACCTGCCCATATCCATGCTGGTTTCCACTGTGCGAGGATCATTGATTAGACCAGGGTGTATCTTAAGCCCCTTTTACACTGCCAGATTTTTTCCGCAAATTTTGGGCCATTTTGCCGGCAAGCTGTGAGCGTTTAGACACACAGAGCCAGGTTGGCGAGTTGATCCGAGGTGCCCAATTTTCCGCCTCGTAGGGTAGACATATTGGCGGAACCCTTTTAGTTTAAACAGACCGAGGCGGCCTTCCGCAACGGGAGGGGCTGTTGATGAGCCANGAAAAAGACACATTCTGTATAAACAAAAGTAGGCAGGTGGCATTTTGCTGCACTCCCCGATTTTGTTTTTATACTGCCAATGCTGAAAAAACACTGATTGGGCTTTCCTGCAAATTTGCACAACTTCTGTCTAAAAAGGGCTTTAGATTACACCCCATCAGAAGATGGCTAACGTTACACAAATGGGCAATGAAGTGAAAACAGTCCATTCAATGTCCATGAAATGTTCTTTTTCCTCTGAGTCAACAAAAATTGTTTTTAAATGAAGTGTCTCCGTTGCCTCACCCTACCTTATTCAGGTTAGCTCCACCTATGGCCCAAGATGATTGGCTGCTTGTTATTTTTATGACACACAGAACATCAGTGTCATAAAGTACTATGTCAATCTATTGATGCAGAAAGTAACATATCAGTATGACTGTACATGTCAAGTGACCACTGTGTCACTTGAAAGAGCCTCGATGCCAAATTGACATCTAAAGTAACATAATAACCAATTTGAACAAACAGTTATGACTGGTTATGTTGGTGTCATGTATAGTTTGTTATTAATAAATACTTTGTAATACATTTAATCTACCTTTAAATTTATCAAGTAATTTTACTCCCAACAGGAAAAACAGTACTGTGACTCCAAAGACGATAGCTAACAAGGATTTGGTGAGTATTTATTTTAGATGATTTTGCATGAAACTGTCATATATGATATGCCACCCAGGAATACATCGCATTGTACTGTGCATTGACTGCAGAAGGAATGGTTTATGAATGTGAGTTAAAAGCTAAGTCTGATTGATAACAGGTGATGATCCTCAATCCAGCTCTCATGAGATATGTTCATGAAACTTGGCTGGGAAAGAAGGGCAAGTATCCATCGACTGGCTTCCTGACTCTGGCTCTCAGCCTGCAGATCTGTGACGAGGTGGGTTCAGTTACACATTGTGCTAAATTTCATGCTGTTTCACTGATTGACAGTTGATGGGAAAATGCACCTATAAACAATGATGGTAGGGAAGACGAAGACTGCTCGGCAATAAGTAAGTAGAATGCTCACAAATTACATGTTTTGTTTAGCAAGATTGTCTTCACAAATTTACTGCTTTTGTAATTTGTGAAGCACAAATGCAAACACCTGAATTAAAAAGCAGGTGTTAAAAGAACATCACCACAGTCGCATAATTTAACGTTGCCACACCATAATAAGGGGCCAGACACATGCTGAGTCTTTAACCGCCTGGGAAACCCGACGTCGGGAGCTGGGCGTGACTTTTGTGCCTAGTCTGTGGCAACTTTCAAGCGCACAGAGAGAGGTTGCATCTTTAGTTGCAAAGTGACCACAACCATCAACTTCTTCTCCATATTTATCACAGACTGATATTTACAGAAGAAGGGAAATATATCTGTCGGCTGTGATTGGTTGTTCCTCGTCACATGACATGCAGAGTGCACTGCTGCATTGCAAAAGTCGAATGTTATTCATCTCAGCATGCAGCCGTTGCGCCCTGAAAAATGGGCACTCAGGAACATGTGCCTGCAGTGGTGTTGCACTGGCATTTGAGTGTGCCTGCTGCATGTGTTCATTGAAAACAATTAATATGAGGGTGCAAAAAACGCAGCATGTTGGATGTAAAGTCGTGTTTGGTGCGATGACAGACTTTAGTCACATTTAGCCACGTTAGCAACCGCCTTTTTAAGATGCCTTAAAGCTTAAAAATTCACAAAGGGGGTATTTACTGATCATTTCATGTCATGAAAACAAATCATGAGAGTCTCTAAAGTTTGTCTTAACCACAGACATTATTTCAGGCATCTAAAGCCCATTGAATTTGTGATGAGGGAACCGTGAATGCTAAAATGCTAACTCATTTCTGCATTATACGACTCTTTCCTGAAGCACTCTATGAAAATACAAGTTAGGATCATCAAAATAATACGAATATTATAAGAAAATAAATGTTTTTGTGTTTATTACAATAGCAATAGTTCAACATTTTGGGAGCCTGTTAGCTTAGCGTGTTAGCTTAGATTAGCATGTAGGCTGTGGGGAAACAGCTAGCCTGGTTGTGTCCAAAGGATATAGGATTTGCCTCTCAGCGCTTACAGGACACATATTGACATGTTGTACTTTGTTTTTGTATTTAAAAATGTTTAAAACAACAATTTGCCACATTTTCCCTGTTTCCAGTTTTTATATAAGCTAAGCTAATTGTTTCCTGGCTCCATCTTCATTTTACCATACAGAGGTGAGAATGATGGATCCTCTTTTCTAACTTTCAACAAGAAAGATGATAAGGATACATTTTTTCAAAATACCGTTCAAAGTTCAAAAGGTTTTTATTGTCAATCGCTATATGTGCAGGACATGCACAGAATCGAAATGCTGTTTCCCTCTCACCGATTATAATGTCTTACAGTTTAAGAGCTAAAGGAAAGCTAAATTGGGAAAATAATAATACAATGAAAAACAATATGTACAAGTAAAAATAAAGATACAACTAAGCAGTATAACTAATATGTACAATAAGAAGTACTTATTCAAGGTCATGGACAACCAAAATACTCAAAAGGCAAATCGGTAAGCCTTACTCTCTGGAGTGTAGCACCATAATGCTAAAGTACACAATGAAATGTAATTTAGAGTTTGCAGAAATTAAATAAATTAATAAATAAATAAAAATAAAATGAATACAAAAAAAGTTTAGTGGCAACAGCACTCTAAGATAAACCCAGCCGAGAGTTATAGTGTCATTTTTGTTTCCCCAGGTCAGTGTTTTTGGGTTTGGAGCAGACAGCGATGGAAACTGGGACCATTACTATGAAGTTCTGAAACAGAAAAAGCTGAGAACTGGACCTCACGCAGGAACGCATGAATACGACATTATTCAGCAGCTACAGGATCAGAAGAAAATCGTCTTTTTTAAAGGATTTTAAAGGTAATATTTGTTACTCTTTCTCTATCTATCTGTGTCAGTTACAGTATAATGTATATAATTGTACCATGCCAACTCAAATGGCTACGTCTTCTTTCTGTCGTCAGGACACAGTCTGCCTAGCTGCTCCTATCCCGATGGAGTTTCACTGATTCTTTGGGCATCAAAAACCAAGCCTACCTCTGCAGTCCTGAGGAGCTTTGAAGGGTCTTCACTGAGGAAATATGTGAGGCCCCACAGGATGACGGACATTTTCTTTTGTCATTGTAGTGTTCTGTTATTGTTCTGTTTGTACCACTCTAACTGCTACAGCTACTAATGCTGATCACACAGCTGCTACGTGTTATTAGTAGTTGTATAGGTTTAAATTTTACAGTCAACATTTGACATTGCACTAAAATGTTCCTCATACAAAGCTAAAATACTTGCTTCATCGTCAAGTGCACTTGGGGCATTTTTCAGCCAGTCCTGGCCCTGTAGAGCTGCAGTAATCCAGACAAATGCTGCTCCAGCTCATCTCAACTCGGCTGAATTGATTCAAGTGAATTCGGCTTCAGTTTATAGGAGATTAAAAAGAAAACTGAGGACAAACTTTTTCAGCTCAGTCCACGCAGAAAGGTGAGATTGAAATTTTGCAGTTTGTATTATTTATACCAAATTTTAAAGAACGTATTTATGTTTGTAATGTTGTCCATTAAAGGCCACTGAAGGAGACCGCCATGATGAAGACTGCTCAATGAGTTCTACCTTCCTAAGCTGGATTGATTTAACACACTTTGGTGTATTCATAAAAAACAGAGATTGGCTCAGTTTATATCTAACAGACAAAAAAATGGGAGGTGGTTGATTGGGACATCGCTACCATTAGATGTCGGACTTCACAGGAATTTGGTCTTGGTTGCTGTCTGTCCTGCTTGTTCTGTACATATAAAAATAAATAAATAAAGACTTAGTATAGATGGTTGCTTGAGTGATGTATTCAAATTTAACACAAGGGTTCATGAAGGCAACAGTTTCTCATCTGTACTTGAGACCAGCCTTGCAAACTCTTTAGGGTCAGATGGGTGTAATCATAGAATTATTCACATATTTTTACACCCATGCATTATTTATTTATTTTTTTGAAGGGCTGTGATACTGTAGTTTGCTGTTATCCCTGTTAATTTGACCAATAACCCATAAACCCCATATGCAAACTAATCCCTGACCCAAAATACGGATCAGAGCTGCAGTTTTCCTTTGAAGCCGAGATACACCAAACCAACATCAAAGAACTAGCAGTGACAAAGGCCGACTATTGTCACCTCATGTCGTCTGTGTCTCAGCCAAAATGTTGGACTTGAACGCACCGCAAACACTACAACCAAGGACCAACTACCACACCGTGCGTGGGAGGAAATAACTCTCCACTCCAGTAGGTGGCAGCAGTCATTCAAAAAGGAAACCAGAAGACCAACAGGACAGATTCCAGATGCTAGTTAGCCAGTTAGCACATGAGCAACTTAACCTGACTGTTACATTCCCCATAGGTGAATGGATGATTAACCTATGCTGTGTTGCTCCAGCTCCTCTTCCTTTATATGCCCCAGATGGTCTGATTGGCTACTGGTCCCCAGCCAATGGTGAAAGAGAGGGAAGGAGGCGCCAGAGTTGAGGCCTGAAGAGCAACGCAACCTATGGGGGAATGTAACACTGATGTTGGAAGAACAAATTATATTTAACAACACAAACATTTACAAACCATTTTTGCTTAAGCCTCTTGTAGGGACTTGTGGTTAAAAGTATTAAAATAGCATAATTAATGATCATGAAAAATAACTGTCCATTATATAAAATAGTATTTAATTTTATTAAATCACCTCATGGGGCACAGTCTCTGAAAAAGGAAAATGAAAGCCAATTAATTAATTCAGCCTCATAAAATTTAGAAGAGGTTGGCACATTCACTCTATAATTATAATTCAAAATTACTTATTTACACAAATCTACAATCTAAATAAACCTTACACTAAGACACAAAGTGTGTGTGGTGTGTGTGCGTGTGAGAGACACAATACCAAATGACTCCAGTAACTATAGGTCTGGATCTTCCTAAATTCACCTGTATTGAAAATGATTCACATATATATATGTCAGGCACTGGAATAATAATAAAAAGTAAAAGTATTCATTTCAATAATAGCTGCAATTTGAGATTTAAGATAAGACACTTGAATTAGTAATCAATACCAGAATTTTGGTAGAAAACAGAAGTGCATCTCACATCGTAAATACCAATGGTGGAAGTAATATTCAAGCTCTCTAGCTGGACTACAAACCAGGATGGCAGATCTTCAGTGCTGCGTTGTGAGCTGAGAATGACAAAGCCAATGGCAAGGCTTAACTGATGCAAGATAACAGGGGGTGGATAAAATCAAAGAAACACGGACCGTGCAACTTCATCCAGCAGCCATACAGTGAAAAAAGCCTTACTGTTGTTGTTAAAACGGTGTAGGAGAAGCGGATAGACCTTCAAAGATATAAAGAAAACACTCTGTAAAGAAATTAAAATCACACGCTTACTGTTTCTTTGTTAATCCATCAAACACCACTCGCAGTAGCACCAACAGTAGCAATGACCCTGAACACCTCGTGGAAACTCCATGTAATCATGAACATTGTACACAGAACACTCCTTCAACCTGTGCCATGCCACCTGGCACTGCTGTAAAACAATTTGGACAGAAATCACTACCACAGTATGTCATCTCCTGAGCTGCCCCCACTGTCCCACTCACTCTGCCTGCTAGGAGATATATCAATAATTAACCTGTATGTCACTCCTCAAGGCACTATCTGTTGCTTTGAAAGGAAATCAAGGAACACTATACATTATACACTGGAAAAAACACTCTGCCTCGATTATCCATCCATCCATCCATTTTTATTTGCTTATCCGGGGCCGGGTCGCGGGGGCAGCAGGCTGAGCAAAGCACCCCAGACATCCCTCTCCCCGGCAATGCTTTCCAGCTCCTCCTGGGGGACCCCAAGACGTTCCCAGGCCAGACGAGATATGTAATCCCTCCAGCGTGTTCTGGGTCTGCCCCGGGGCCTCCTACCAGTGGGACGTGCCCGGGACACCTCTAACAGAAGGTGCCCAGGAGGATCCTGATCAGATGCCCGAACGACCTCAACTGACCCCTTTCGACGTGAAGGAGCAGCAGCTCTACTCCGAGCTCCCTCCGGATGTCCGAGCTCCTCCCCCTATCTCTAAGGCTGAGCCCAGACACCCCACAGAGGAAATTCATTTCCACCGTTTTTATCCGCAATCTCATTCTTTCAGTCATTACCCAGAGCTCATGACCATAGGTGAGGGTTGGGACGTAGATGGACCAGTAAATTGAAAGCTTTGCTTCCCGGTTCAGCTCCCTCTTCACCACAACGGACCGGCGCAGTGCCTGCATCACTGCAGAAGCCGCACCGACCCACCGATCCATCTCACGCTCCATTCTACCCTCACTCGTGAACAAGACCCTGAGATACTTGAACTCCCTCGCTTGAGCCACCGGTTTCCGACAGAGGACCATGGCCTCAGACTTGGAGGTGCTGACTCTCACCCCAACTGCTTCACACTGGGCTGCAAAACGCTCCAGGTCATGCTGGAGGTCACGGTGTGATGGGGCCAACAGAACCATATCATCTGCGAAAAGCAGAGATGCAGTTCTGAAGTCCCCAAACCGGACCCCTTCCTCCCCCAGGCTGCGCCTCGAAATCCTGTCCATGAAGGTCACAAACAGGATTAATGACATTACTATTATTATTATTATTATTAACCCCTATATAGTTTTTGCCAGATTATTTTTATTTTATTTATTGTTATTGTTATTTTTTTATTTTAATTTTAATTCATATTTTTATTTTTATTTTATTATTTGCTGTCGTCTTATGCTGCAGCTTATATCGCCAATGGGCTGGAATGAGCTACAGACGTGAAACAAATACCACATTAGACCTGGTGGACTGTCGGCAGTCTTGAATTTGACCTCTCACAGTCTTCAGAGGTCAAATCTGACTTCCCTCTGCATCTGAAAATAAACATTATGGTCTGCACTAACTATGCTGGAAATTCCATGCTTTTCTCATGAAATGCAGAATTGTTATAAGAGCTTATCTGCTGTATTATCAGTGTTTCAAAAACAGAATCTGAACCCCTCCATTTGTTTTATCAGTTGGAATATATTGAGTCACTTTAATGTTAAATATACAGATATAATAATTAAGTACACTCTATGTTTGATTGTTGTTTGATTAGTAATTGATACTTGATTCAGGCTTGGAGGGCTGGTAGGTTGTTTGACTTCCATTCCACCTCTAGGGGCGAGCCAGACCATAATATAGCTAATAATACAATAATACAGATCTCTGAAATATAATTTGGGACCACTCTGCTTTCTTTTGTTTTTTTAGGTTGGTTTTTGTACTTGGCTTGTTTTGTTAGCTTGTTAGAAACACACCGACACACTGACGATTTCTTCAGAAAAACAGCTGCCGATAGCTTCGATGTGCGATATGTACAATATGTTTTACTGCAGGTATGTTGTACTTAGTTTTGGTCAAGTATACCTACAGTACTTTTCCACAGTGATGAAATAACAAGTGTGACTTTGACTCAGAGGTAGAGCAGGTCGTCAACTACTCGTAAGATCAGCGGTTCAATCCCCGGCTCCTCCAGTCTGCATGTTGAAGTATCCTTGAGCAAGTTGCTGAACCCCAAATTGCTCCCGATGGTTGTTCTATCTGTGTGTGAAAAAAACAAACAAACTGAGTAGCAGGTGGCACCAGTGTGTGAATGGATGAATGTGACTCATAGTGTAAAAAGCACTTTGAGCGGTCAGAGGACTAGGAAGCCACTAAACGAGTGCAGATCCATTTACAAGTGACAAATTAAACCATGATAGGAGGAAATAACAAAGATGCAGTAGTGTTTATTGTCTTGTAAAGTGGTGCACATCCAGATTTTGCCAAGTCGTTTCCCAGTGTTAACCTAGTGAATAACTAGGTTCATACTGTCTATTCATAGTGTCTCTTCCAGCTGCTCATTGTTAGACATCCAGACTTAAAAGATCACAGAACTCTTTTATCCTCTAATATTTACTGTTTGACTCCACGGAGCTTTTAAAATTTGTTTGATGTATTTTTTCTTTACAATTGGTTTAGTCCTTTTCATTGTTATTGCTGAGCTGTGCCTTACTATAATTTGCCCTTTGGACCTTTGCAGTTGAACTGAACATTTATAATTGCCCTCTCAGTTACCTGCACCTCTGACTCCTGATGATCCCATGATTACTTCTGCTCATCCTAATTCTGCTATTGCAGTAGAGATGAGGTCAAATCCTCAGAGTAGTTCACACTCTTATCTGTACCCATACCTGGTGGCAGTTGACTGTAACATTAACCCCCTTTACACTGCCTGTTCAAGGCTGGTTGGGGCCATTATGCCAACTCACCGTTCTGTACGTAGAGCCCGGTCTCTCCCCCAAGTCGTCAAAATCTGTTGCTCGAGCAGTGACTTGTGGCATCAGAAACCAAGGAACAAAGTTCTAAAGTTAAAGGATAACTTCGGTATTGTTCAACCTGGGCCCTATTTCCCCATGTGTATGTGTGTGTATGATTCATAGGTACAGCTCGTTTTAAAATTGGTTCAGTATTGAGGGAGGCGGATGCAGCCGGCAGCCGCGAGGTAGATATGGGGGCAAATGAGTCCTGTATAAGTTTGCGCATTAAAAGTGCTTTTTTCGCCACTGACCGGTTCAGATCACCAGTGCTATCTCTGTAGATAGCATACTAAGCATTTCCCTGACCCTTCACCTCTGTGAAGCTGTGTTTTCTTTGCTTGTTGCCGGAAGAAAACAGAGGAGCCATGCTGAGCGCNTCGTTGCAACACAGACATTCTTCCTCTGTGGGCATGGAGTCACAGCAACCAAAGGAGCACCACCAGTGCTCAGAGATTCACGTTCGTGCAGCCGGTGCTTCACCCTCGTGTGCTCTTCAATTTGTAGGAGCTCCTCGTCCGTATACTCGGGCTCAAATAAGTACGGGCAGCCATCGTAATAAAAGGGCTTATCTTCATTCTCGAAATCGGGTAAATATGCAGCCATGATACAGATGCAGTAAAACTCTCAACCGTACTCTGGGACAACCAGCGCCACTCTGAGCGGCGCTCAGCTGTTTTCTTCCGGCAACAAGCAAAGCTCTCGCGAGATGACGTCACACACAGCCGGGAGGAAGTGAAGGGTAAGGGAAATGCTTAGTATGCTATTTACAGAGATAGCACTGGCGATCTGAACTTAGTATGCTATTTACAGAGATAGCACTGGCGATCTGAACCGGTCAGTGGCGAAAAAAAGCACTATTAATGCGCAAACTTATACAGGACGCATTTGCCCCCATATCTACCTCGCGGCTGCCGGCTGCATCCGCCTCCTCAATACTGAACCAATTTTAAAACAATTGTACCTATGAATCATACGCACACATACACATGGGGAAATAGGGCCCAGGTTGAAAAATACTGAAGTTATCCTTTAAGCTGATGAAAGTCTGAGTGGGGCGGGTGGGAGGGGTGGTAGATGGGTCTAACAAACACCAACTTTCACCCGAGAGAGCGGTGTTCACGTCCCGTAAGATTCTAAAGCCAAACCCTGTTCTTTTTTCCCAAACCTAACCATGTGTATTTGTTGTTGAAGGAAAAACAAAACATCACTTCGCGGTGTTGCACTGATGTAGTGCGTTTATTTTGAAAGAGACTGTATGTAAACGCTAAATTGCCCATGCAAATGGAAGTGTATCTTGAAAGAAGACATGTTGTCCCAGAACGTCAACAACCAACACAACCAGGGTACCTTGCATGTCATATGTGGACGAGGAAAAACCATAACCAAACGTCAATATGTGACGAGGTCGGAGTGAGAATGTGTCGGTATGTAAGCTAAAATCGTGGAATTGGGGGGCAGTGTTGTCTCACCTCTGAGCCAGGAATAGAGGTAGTCAAAGCGCCGAAACAATGTCTGTGTAAATGGGACAGCTGGCAGGATGGGATCATGGGTGGCATGGGTGAGATGTTTTGCTGACGTGTTATGGGGGCGACCCACTGCAGGGAGCTTAAAAAGCAGCTGATAGCAGTTAGCAGCTAACTCAAAGAAGAAGAAAAACTGTTTCTGAAAATGCCCACAACTTGGGAAAACAATGAGGTCTGGGAACTCCTTATCCTCGCAGATATGCAGATTCCTAGTGGTGTATTAATTAGGCTGACATACAAGAGGAAAAAACAAGACGCAAAGCTGTACAGAGGGAAAGATATTCAGACTTAGAGTAAGTCAGTGTGTAATACGTCCATTAAGTGCTGTTTATTTCAAGACGCTGGAGCTCAGTTGGCTTTTCAAGGCCTTAATGACGGGGTATCACAGGATATTAGTCTTTGTGCAGCAGACTAAGCCTGTGATTATTGGCAATTATAATAATATAAATGACAGCCATGGACTGAATACAGACAGAGTCAAAGTACTACTTAGTAAACCAGTCGTGCTGGTAATATCTTGACATCAGTATTGGTCTGGGTCTGGGGTGTATGTCATGGGTACAGTTAATCATACCCATAGTCATCTTGACATTACATTATTTTCTTCGTCTTAGTCATCTCTTGCCGTTTCAATGTCCACAAATGAAAGCATTCAAGCTTTCATCTGTGTTTCAGCAGTCACATTTTATAATATAGCTGAGAGTTGTTTTGCCCACGTTATGTACTGTATGTTTTACAAGGAAAAATACAGCAGCTCGTGTAGGTGTGGTAACAGATGCTTTATGGCTGTACCGGAAGATGACCTTTTCTCGGTTACAACCTTCTCTGTCACCGCTCATTTTAAATGTCAATATTGTCGATCACACAACACAGCTGTTGTCTTCAACCGTTTGTTTACTTTGTCTGCTGATCGTAACATAAAGATTTTATCAGCAGCTCAGTACTGACTGCTGGTCAACATAGTATTTATGGATTGTGACCAACTTTATACCTGACAATGACAATGGCCAGGGGCGTAAAGTGTGTGTTTTGGGGGGCAAACACCAGGCAAAATACAAACAACTTCTGTGGCAGTTCCCACTACAGCATGTGTTATGAAAAGTGAAACCTTTTAGCACACTAACGCACAGTACCTTCGATACCTTTGAGGTTTGATCTGATCTCAAGGCCCTGACACACCAAGCCGATGGTCGGCCGTCAACCAAAGTCGGGCTGTCAGTGAGCGTCTGTCGGCCTAGTTTTTGCGGTGTGTCCCGCACCGTCGGCCCTTCGGCGTCGGCAGCTGTTCGGTGGATTGAGCATGTTGAATCGGCGGCGGAGCTCTGATTGGCTGCTTAGGTTTTATTTCCTCGCCCCTGTAGCGAGTGAATCTGCCTGTAGCGGGGCTAACAGGTGCTTCCTCCTCAGGCTCCACTTCACTCAGCTGCCCGACAGACCCGCTGCTTCTTCCCACTTTAACCTGAATAACAAACCGGAGCTAGCTGGGAGGGACTAGCGGAGCGTTAGCCACAGCATGACGGAGGGACGCACAGCCAGTTAGCCTCCGCTAGTCTCTGAGCTAGCCCCAGCAGGTTTATCGGGTGAAGTGGAGCCTGCGGAGGAAACACCGGGACCGTCTGGATGTAATAGTCCGTGGAGGTGCTGCGGTGCTCGGCTGCACAGATAGGAAACACCTCGGCTGTCAGGATGTACCACTCTGTCACTCTGTTCTCTCTCATGCAGGCACAGAACGTACATGCCACTTGGCTGTTGGATGTAGTCCGTGTAGTGTGTGAGGCGACGTGAGGCGACGTGAGGCAACGTAGACAACGCAACAGTTGGCTTTCGTCGCCGCTAGTTCTTTGATGTTGGTTTGGTGTGTCCGCACCTTCAGACGTCTAAGTAGGCGAAAGTGTTGAATCGTTTCACACCTAATACACACACACACACACACACACAAAAAGTAATGAGGTTAAAATTATACTAGCACTTGTGAAGCTGTTGCAGCTTACACAAATATATCAATAAAAACAGCTTTGTGTATGTTGAAAATACGTACGGTATGTGCTTTATTAATGTATTAGCATTACAGTATTGGTGATCATAGAAAGGAAGGGGACAAAACAAATTAATGAGCCTGTCTGTCTGTCTGCCTCTCTCATTAACTTTAAACATGAGAAATTAGCTTTCCTGTGTGTGAAGACAAAGCCAGAAACCTCATTTTGTCAGCCGGCTCCATGTGCCTGTTGGCTGTGGCGCAACCAGTAAACCTGTTTGGTGGGTTGAAAATTTTGCAATGTTTCGCTTGAGAAGAAAAAAAAACATCATGTACATTATTTACACATCATCTGAGGTGACTCACTGTGAGTAACCATTCACTAGCTTTTATTCTGACTAGGCTGGGTGACACTGAGTAAAGTTCCAGGGAACTTGGAGGAGACCGGTGCAGCGAGGTCTTATTGTGCTGCTTTACAAAGGCTGTTATTCACGGCTCTTTCCACTGGCTCATATGTCAAAAAGTTCTTAGACCTGATCACAGGGATTTACACTTAAGCCTCACAGCAGGATATAAGCATGCAAAAATCCAGTATCAAACAGGGTCCAACCATGATCATGTCTACCTTCATTTGAGCCATATATTTGTATTTAACTTATTGGCTCAACCTGGTGACGACAGACAAAGAGCCTGTCCAGCTCCTGTGCAGCATCACTTTATTTGCTTTGGTTTTTTTCCACTCCTAGCTTGCTGTCTTTCCTCATGTGAACTGCAGAACTGAGGTTGGGCCTTCTGCACATCAGTAACAGTCTCACTTAAATGCTGCCATTATGTTTGGAAATGGGCTCTATGAGATGAGGTTTAAAAAGCAGCCCACTGATATTTGGTTTTTGAGTGTTAAACTTAAAAAAATGAAAAAAAAAAAAAGTAAATACACCTTTGTTGACTAATGTTTGTAACTTCAAACCAGTCGTTAACACACAAAGTTTGCATGAGCAACAAGCAGGATGACAGGGACACCTATTTGCATAAACTCAAATGGAAAAGAAAAACACATTGTCAGTGTTCCTCACCCCCGACAGCTGCTGACATGTTTAAGTTTTGATTTTAGAGACGCATTTCACTTTATCTTATGTTGGGCATTATGAACTTTGGGTCACACAGAACTCATTTTCTTTTAAAATGAATTACTTCACATAATCTGATAGAAAAACCCAGCATAGGAAATATTGTCACAGACCTTACTTTACAGCCGACTGCTCAGATATGTTAACGGTTATTGGACTCAAGTGGATGAGAGCAGTTAAAGAAAGGTTAAATAAAATCTGCATATCAATTTATAATTTCTGACGGATCAGCAACCGCCAGAATAAATGTCAGCATTGCACATTTCTGCAAATCACTGATATGACACATATGAATTACAAATCACGTCCTGTTGCGTGGCAAAACATGGAAATTTGACGCCCCCCACAGCCACACCATTTCACAATTTATCACAAGACAAGACAAGACACACCCAAATTTGAAAGAAATCTGATAAAGGAATTCAAACCAGTGTGCATAAAATACATGAAAAACGCATATAATACAAAATGTCTGACTTTCGTGTGCAGCAAATGAAACCCAAGAGAAATATGTGGAATGCACATCCCAAATTTTGTGAATATCAGAGCAACTTTGCTCCAACTGAGGTCAGACTTCCAAGCATTAGGAGGTGCTATGGAAGACACATGAACTAGTTTTCTGAGTTTATGTTCAGAGGCTAAAAGTAAAAGGGTGGCGCTATAGAGCCGACATGCCACACCAAAGCCCACTTGCACCACTGAATGAAAATTATTAAAAGTTATAACATGGATGCAAAGTTTCGTAGGTTTTTGTGCATCCTGCAGTTCTGAAACGTGTGTCCGTAAAATGAAAATTACGGCACCAAATCAAAGATGGCTGACTTCCTGTTGGGTGAAAAAAAATGCAATTCAATTCATTTATTGTTATTCTTTAAGAGCAATGATCCACTCAAGTTATCTGAACATCACATAAACTAGATCCCACCCTGGTGTGTGTTTGGGTCACTTTAGAGTCCTCTGGCCACACCTGAGCCCAGTCACTGCAGAACTTTGCATTTCGCTACGTCTTACATGCACGCCAATTTTCATGAGCTTTCAAGCATCCTAAAGGCGTCCTAGTCATCTCAGCGTGTCCCGCACTGTTGGCCCCTGTCAGCTTTTTTTTTTTTTGTGGCAGATCCAGCATGGTGAATCCGTGATAGCGTTGGCAGAGCCTGTCGGTAAATGAAATCACGCTGACTGACAGTTCAGCTTAGCGCACAAGAAGAGAAACAGACGTGAAGAGAGTAAAAAACAGCTAAACTCAAGAGGAAGTGGGATCAGACTAACTTGTTATGTAAGATGTGATTATTTTCCTTTAGCCATTGAGCTATGGTTTAAGTTATTATTCAGTGGTGCATGGCACTGGATTGTGTTGTTAATGTGCTTACTGGCTAACTAGCATCAAGACGGTCTTCTGGTGTCCCTTTTTAAATGATGATTACAGACCACTGCTGTCTGCAGAACGTAGGCGCTGGTTGGCCATCAGCTGTAGTCTTTGCGGCGTGCTCTTGTGCAACCTTTTTGCCGAGACACAGCAACGTCTGGTGACGCAGCAGGGGGCTTTCTTTACAGCTAGTTCTCTGAAGCTGTTTGGTGAATCTGCTCCTTAAGTCCCTAATAATAAATCTGCACAAACACAATAGGTTCCTCATTCTGAATGCCAGGAACCGTTGGGCCATTGTGCTTTGGTGCTTGGGCTCTAATTATCTATCAAAGAGTGTCAGGTATAGTGTGTACAAAGCACCGGTCTGACAATGCCTTTATATGAAAACCAGTTCCATGAGGTGCTTTGCATCCAAGGAGGCTTCAGTTCTCACCACTATTATGACAACAAACCAGGAAAAGGACAATGCTTAAACGACCCACGTCTGCTTGATCCTCACTACTAGATGAAGACATGCTAAAATTCAACTTAAGCATTAGTGTAAAACATTTAATATTTTAAAGAGCTGAGCGCACAAATCCCCTGGTTGTGGTTTGATCAGATAACATGTGGCCTCTCAACAACTGCCATTTCATTCTGACATCTCCTATGCAACATAACAAAGACTCTATAAGAAGCTGTGAAGAAGATTTCTGGGACCTTTAAACGTTTTACTGAATTTAAAACAAAATATTTATTTGTATTAACATTACTGCAGGATGCACACTGAACCTGACTCAATTTAAATTTCTAAACTATTAATTACAAAACAATAAGCAGCTAAGAACTGAAAGAAGTAAAATATATAGCCTAATATACAGTATGTGAAATTAATAATATAGGCAAGGTGCAGCAGGTTTATCTATAGAGCACATGTCTTACACAGAGGGGAGTCAAGGTGCTTTACATAAAAAAATATGTTTGAAATATCACAACAAAATAAAAATGAAATGAATCCCAAATAAAGTCACACACTCAAAACTCATTTTTTTACAACATGTGATGTCAAATTCAAGCAGAGCTCTTGTGGTTTTAAAGCTCTGCCACCTCTTCTTGACACACCCCTGTGGGTATTGATGCCAAGCCTCTGCAGCACTTCCTTGTTACGTGCTGCTCATCAGCTCATTTCATTGTTGACAACTCACGCGTTCATCAGCTGCAAGGTGTTTTGTTTTGTTGTTTTCTTGCCTCACCAGCCTGATTTTTTTTTTTTTTTTTTAAATCTCTTGTCAGGTAAGAGAAATATGAAATCTATATTACACATTTAAACTGATGGTAATTTGCTGTCTTATAATTAGCCAGAACATTTACAAGAACATCCTGTTAATGTATGATAGTTCAAAGGCAAAGAGGCAACATAAGAGTGGGACTGTACTTTTTAATGTGTTTCTAGGCTCAGTTATTGCCTGAGTAAAGTTAATATGATGGCTGTAATGCTCACAGCACCCATTATTAAATTTTCTCCCTCTTGTCTCACACTGTCCTGAATGTAACCTGTTGAACGAGTTAAGCTATACGCGAGGTTTTGCTTCAAGTGGAACAGCAGGGAAGAAAAATGTTTACAAAATGTCGTCAGGTTTATTGAACTGTGTTCCTGTATCTTCTTTTTTATTACTTGTTTGTTACATAAGCTATGAAAGAGGTCAGTCATTGCATCAGTGACAGCAGTTGAATATTGCATCGGTGCAGACTGGTGCCTCTTCTGTCCCATCATAACCAATCATATCTGTGTTTTAGCTTTGACTGATGCTTCCACTAAATTAAAGAACACACATTACGGAATGTTGACTTTAATTTTGTATTTCTCTCCAAAGAGATCATGACTCTGTCTAGCAACTAACTCCAAGCAACAGCTCCAAAATGTGTCCTATTATTAACCTAAGGTGGTGCCATCACCAAATTGTTACAGATCTTGTCACTTAAAGGGGAACTTATTTTTCCTTTGGTCTCAGACAGTCCAAAGATATTAATAAACATGAAAATCTGTCCCCCAAATCATAAAAGCTAGAGTGCATAAACTCGTATCTGTGATGTCATCAAGTGTCAAGTCCAGCGCTGCTCCACAGATAGCAGTGAAAGATGTTCTAGACGACACTGAAAGCACTCAGGGGAACGTTCTGAGTATATCGGAACATATTCAGTTTCCGATCTGAGAACACTACAATATAATAAAGCTCATTTGGGTATAAAAAAGAAAACAAGCATTCTGTGGGTCAACAAAATCAGGCAGCTCCCGACATAATACCCTGTGACATCACAAGTTTGAGATTTACCTCTCTGGGTTCTGGCTTTGAGAGAGCGTAGCTCATGTTCACAAATCTTGATTGAACTTTCTTGGCCATGGAAATTACATCTGTGGATTCGTAATTAAGGTGGTGTTCCCCTTTAATATCATCAATATACTGCTGCAGGGATGATGTTTGTTTGTAGGTTGAAGCAGAAGTTAGCGTCACCCTGGTTCCCTCGTCAAAAGCCTGTGTGACTTTGTGATTGTGATTTTGGATTACTGCAGAAAATAAGCTGTTTGCGAGCAAAAGTTTATGATACTTGCACATTTTATTGAGTGACCACTTTTATGATTTTTGAAACATAAATGCAATCGCCAGACTTTAAACACTAACTAAGCCACAAACAAACTACATCATGGTCACGTGACTTGGGAACTGCCCATTGGTCCGACAGCCCATTGTTCCGACCATATTAAACCCATTGTTCCGAAGTCCCGTTGTTCCGAAATCATCGTGATGCCCTGTGGTTAAGGTCTGGTTAGGTTTAGGCACAAAAACCACTTGGTTAGGGTCAGGAAAAGATCATGGTGTGGGTTAAAATGAAAAAGAAAGTGACAAACACATAAGCCGTGAGCCTGCTCCGCCTCAAGCCTTTCCCAGCTGACCCAGAGCCGGTCACGGCGCACCATCAAGGCAGAAATACACCCGCCGGGAGCCGTTCAGCACCGCTGACTGTCGGACTAATGGGATGTCGGACCAATGGGCTGTCGGACCAATGACATGGACCCATATGACTTGACGTCGCCAACACAGCGAGGCTGTAAAGCCGTGGTCAGTGTTACGATGTTCTCATTAAACCACTTGTTAGCAAGACATCTAAAGGTCTCAAAATTCACGAGTGGGGTGTTTAATGACGTTTTTTATGTTGCACAACAAAAGGTGAAAGTCTCTTAAGCTTGTGTGAAACCACAGGTTTCAGGCATCTAACCATAAAGCCATTCAAAAAACCCATTGACTTTGACACGAGGGAACCAGGAGTGCAAAAAAGCGAACTTATTTACGAGTTAAAGGACTCTTTCCTGCACCACTCTATGAGTTAAGTTAGCATTTGCCTTATTTAGCCAGCAATATCTTTGTTGAGACGCCCTAAGTTACATTAATTTGGAGATAAAAGTGTTAACGTTAGTAAGAAATAATCCTCGTGAAGATGTAAAGAAACAGACAAGAACCTACGGTTTTGATAAGTGATGGGAGATATTACAGTCTTTCTAGCTTAACTGCTGTCCTGACTTATGTGTGTGCTAGCTAATAATATAGGCTAGATGATTAGCACTAATATAAATCATGGGGGCAAATTTTTAGACATCTTAGCATATGGATAAATCCTGTATTTACTGCAATACTTAACTCTTAAGTCACGCCTGTGGATGTATTAAGAGACTTGGATCCAGCATTGAAGGCAGGGCCCCGTCCATTCCTTTAAAAGTTGCTCAGTGTTGCATGAAGCCAAAAACACTCCATTATCAACGTATGAAACTACTCAGATCTGTTGTAAGTAGGGCCCGTAGAGCAGGGGAACTAGAATTTGCAGCTGCCAAAAACAGGGTGGACGGTGTAGCACTCTGCTAACTTTAATAGAGATGAAATGATTCAATCTTGCGGCTCGTCTAGACTTTGAAAATGCTATTTGACTTGATGGATCAAATCCTGAATGTTTGCAAAGGTTGTGACACTCAAAAAATGTACACACTGATTGACAGATGTCTCTTCCCAAATGTAAGTCTATGGGGAAAAGTATTTTTGGACCCAATGGCATCACATGATGGACCCGCTGGGTGTAATTCCATTTTTGGCCACTATGTAAAATTGGCTTGCTGTTCCTGTAGGACTGGTCCACCCAGCAGTGGCGGTTCTAGGCCAGTTTCAATGGGGGGGCCAAGCTAGGGCCAGTCCTTTTGATACAGGAGCACACCTACGAGTAGGGTCAAATATCTAAGTCTGAACAGTAATTGCAGACTTAGATATTTGTTCAGACTTAGATATTTGACCCTACTCGTAGGTGTGCCCCCCGGGAGAAAATGTTGTTTAAAGGCATCAATCTGGTGAATTCTGAGAGCCATTTTATGATGGCAGATTTCAACATCTTTGTGCTTTTTATGTGTGAAAAATGTTCTATTTTTACTGAAACACTAGTGGTATGTTATGGTGAAGGATTAGTGGTTAAACATTTCTGTAATCAAAATAAAAATGACTGATGTACTGATCTGCCTCTGGAGGGCTATTTTATTATTTCAAATCATGTGCAGACAAAACATTCTTTTAAAACTCTCTCACTCACAAACAGTTACAGATACACAAAACAATACAAAATACGCAATACAAAAAGAAAACTAAAAACTCCACTAAAAACACGGGCCAGGTCTATTTCTGACGGACGCCACGTGACGGCACGTCAATTTGCACAGACCAGATGAGTCAAACAGGAAGTCAGGCTCAGAAAAGATGAGAGTATCCGGTCAATTTTCACAATAAAACACCCATGAAAACTCCGGATCATATTTCACATCGCTACATCAACATGGTGTGACATGTAACTACCATGAGCCAAATGAGACAGAAAAATTTTCCAGAGTTACTTCAATGGTGCTGTGTGGTGTCGTGCAGGCTCAGAGTTGTCTTAAATACAGCCACACAATTCTCTACTGATGTTTTCGGTTGGTGCGCCGCTTTAGGTGGTCCGACCAGCAACCTGTTGAGACGATTTAGTTCCACGTTCCACGTTGCCCCTCCGACTCTTTGGCGGGGGGGCCACAGGGGGCCAAACCGCCATTCCCACACCAGTCTGGCACCAAAGCAAAATTTAAGAGCTGCCACTGATGTAATAACAATAACTTGGTTTATTAGTTTACACATTTACACCCATAGAGACGCTATTCTTTGTTCAAATTACATTTAAATACCGTGAGACACGAATATGTCCACAGTACAGTAAAATCATCGAACACGGCAGTTAATATGCTGCTTTAATTAGTTTATTGAATAATATTTTTATCAGTTTTATCGTTATTTTTAATATCACTCTATCAGAGTCACACAGATGTCTCTTGAATATTATTTATTGTATAGACAATATAAATTTCTCTTGAAGCTCTCTAAATGCCCACAGCTGTAACTCAATGCTCTATGAAAAACCAAGTTGCCAGCCTGGCTGTAGATCAGAAAATATTTTGAGCTTTGACCTGTGTGCCTCATCACATTTTGTATTCACAGATCAACTCTGATCTTCCTCCAAGAGCGTCACGCTGCTGAGATGCTTTCAAAATTGGGAAAAATCAGAATAGTTATAGCCATACTGTGCATCGCTGCCGTTGGGCTGTTGTCTAGATATTCATGGGATTTATCTACATTTTCCCTCGGCCTGCTGAACTCAAGTGTTTGTGCCTGTAGCAAATGTTTACCAGAGGGTGATCCGTGGTTTAGGGAGCTCATCAAGTCATCTCCTCAACCCTTGTTGTCAAAAACATATTCGACCCCAGAGGACGATTTCAACTGGTGGAAGGTAAATGTCAACTTTTCTTTACGTATACACAGCACAAATGTTCTGCTTCTGTTTCACGGTTAATCGTTTCAGACACATTTTTGCACATTCCCTTTCTAAAAGAGGAAGAATCAGGGCTATAACCAGAGGAGGAACCTGTTTGGTGTCAGTGGTGTTCTCTGTCAGCCAAAACAAAACAACATTTGACACAGGGGGACATTAAAAATCAATTTCAGCATTAAGGCTGCAACTGATTGTTATTGCCATTGTTGATTGTCATTATTTTCTCAATTAATTGATTAGTTGATTAGAGTTTTGACTTGTTTTGATGAAATCACTCAAACCCATTCATTCCTTATCAAATTAGTTTATTGCTGAGTGAAACTTGACTTCGCCCTTTGGGCCATCTGTTGGCTGTATGTATGCCAACATAAGGGGACGCATGGAAGTATGAGGGCAGTGACGTTTACAGTGTTTGAAATGGATGTATCTCTTTTCATATGTAAATGGAGAATAAAGTAGCCTTGACGTAACCCTCATGTCAATGGACTATCAACTGACAGAAAAAAAAAAGATTAGTAGTACTTTAGGAAGGTTACGATAATTTGCATATTACGTAAAACCAAAATATATACTTTTCCTTAACACAAATTGCAACTTTTATTCCAAGTACAATTCACATTAGTATTTAGAAGCTTATTTACCATGATTTGATTCTAGAATCCTTTAAGGTGCTGACACACCAAACTGACATCAAAGAACTAGCGGCGACGAAAGCCAACTGTTAGTCTACGTCGCCTCACTTGTGTCAGTTGCATTTGAACACACTACACGGACTACATCCGACGGTCAAGTGGCACGTACGTTCTGCGCCTGCGTGAGAGAGAGTGGAGAGAGTTTTACATCCTGTCAGCCGAGGGGTTTCCTATCTGTGCAGCCGAGCACCGCAGCACCTCCACGGACTATTACATCCAGACGGTCCTGGTGTTTCCTCCGCAGGCTCCACTTCACTCAGCTGCCCGATAAACCCGCTGCTTCTTCCCACTTTAACCTGAATAACAAACCAGGGCTCGGTGCTCCGGTTGGATCCAAACGGAGAGCCGGGGCTAGCTCAGAGACTAGCGGAGGCTAACTGGCTGTGCTTCCCTCCGGTCATGCTGTGGCTAACGCTGTGCTAGCCGCTCCCAGCTAGCTCCGGTTTGTTATTCAGGTTAAAGTGGGAAGAAGCAGCGGATCTGTCAGGCAGCTGAGTGAAGTGGAGCCTGAGGAGGAAGCACCGGTTAGCCCCGGTTTCACTACAGGCAGATTCACTAGCTACGGGGCGAGGGAATAAAACCTGAACAGCCAATCAGAGTGATCTCTCTCATCGACAAGCTCCGCCGCCGATTCAACATGCTCAATCAGCCGAAAAGCCGCCAACACTAAAGTGCCGACGGTGCAGGACACACCGCAAAAACTAGGGCGACAGGTGCTCACCGATGGCCCGACTTTGGTCGACGGCCGACCGTCGGCTTGGTGTGTCAGGGCCTTAAGAGTTCAGTAATTACAAATAAACATAATTTGTGTTGCATTTGTGTGCTGAAACCAACAATGAACCCAATATAAAAAACTGAAATAAACCCACAGTCAGTCAAACTTCTTTTGATACGAAAGTAGTAAAAGACTTTGGTGTTCGTATGACATCCTGTCAAAATAAAGGTTGAATAAATATAATTAAAATTTAGATTTTTCCATCTATACATAATGTTAAAGGAATGGTGCTCAGCAAAGGTAAAACCTTTTTGGAGTAGATTTTCCAGAGTGTTGGACGTCTACAGCAGCAGATGGCGTTCTCCTTGAAGTGATTAATTGCATTTCATTGTCATAAAACATTTGAATATCATGTTATCTTAGAAAGTGTTTTGGAATGTCGACAAAGCATAGGAGGAAATCTGTGTCTGTGCTTCTACCAACCCCGAGATAGTTTGCGGTACTTAAAACCCATGGCAAATATCAATTCATTAATCAGTTCCATGTTTTCAAACTGCATTGGTAGAATTGAGTTCTTCTGACTGAGGCCCTCTAGGACATCAGTACACTGATACTTTTTTAAAAACCACTACTGCAAACAGAAACAGTTAACAATGATATGAAGTCATCAGGAACAAATCGATTGACAAAGGCCTAAAACCTGAACCTGTGAAATGAGCATTACTTCCTGCAATTTTCAAAACAGACACTGTTAAAAAAAAAAGCCAACTATTGTACTTCCTGTGAGTACTTCACAATAAAAGCAACCTATGTTTTACCTTTTCAATGCTTTCAATATGAAGCTGCAGCAGAACCACTAAATAGAGGGGTTGATTAAAGAATGAAAATACATTGAATTTCTTTCAGTAAAGAAATGTAAATTATGAATAGTGTCAAAATAGATTTAACTGGACAACTGGCATGTGATTAAATTGTAAACTGCTGCTGGAATAACGTTCTTTTTCTGTTATGTGTGTCAGCGCTTACAGGGGGAAATGCGCAACTTCACTTTCTACAAAACAACAGTGGACAACCTGTTTAAGATCTTCCCACCCGTTCCAGATGTTGTAGAATTCAGCCCTGACCGCTGCAGGACTTGTGCTGTGGTGGGGAACTCTGTTAATTTGAAGAGATCACACTGTGGACCTCTCATAGATATGCACGATACTGTAATAAGGTAAATCATTACTGACATCTTTAAGAAATTTGAACAATGATGTTGACACAAAGACAAATTCTGAACATTTTATCTTTGGAGTTTAACAAAAATTGAGTAATGTCATTCGCCATATGGTGGGGGATGAAAAATGTTTTGAACACCAATCACCACATCATTGTTCTTTAACTTCATGATATTAAATACATGTATTCCCTTGTATCTTTCAGAATGAACCATGGCCGCACTAAAGGCTACGAAACGGATGTTGGCACCAAAACAACTCATCATGTGATGTACCCAGAGAGTGCTGTTAGTTTGGACAACACTACTCATCTTGTGATGTTTCCATTCAAGATAAAGGATCTACTGTGGCTCCTCAAGAAATTCGATTCAGGGTGGGTGTGCACAACGAGCAGCTACACCTTTAATCAGATCTTTGATTGACTGAAAAAAATGCATTGAATGTATTTGATGACTAGGAGACATCTATGAGGAAGTGATGTAGTTAACTTGGGGAAACGTTAAAAAAAGAAAGCTCAGCTGTTTGTCTGTCCTCAGACTCGCTAACAGAGAGCAAATTCCAAAGAGCTACGAGAGAGAGATCACTGATGTGAAGCAGTTACAACGAGCTCTGGACTTTCCAGCTCTTGAATTACCCTGTTGTGCTATCATATTAAGAAGATTTACATGATATCACCTTACCTTACGTAAATATGGTGAACGTTGTAGTACACAGTTGCTTCCTCATAAAGACAGAGCGACATTAGCATTAATGTGCTCCTCCCTAACTGACCTGAGATGCCCTAACGACCTGCAGCCTCAGCTCATATTGTAACAGTAGCTTGACTGTCATTTGAGAGAACATGTTAGTAATTCAGGACACAGCCAGACACACACTTGAAACACATAGCTTCATAGTTTAAACCATCAGGGAATACGTGGATTATGATACAATGGGCCCCTGGGCTTGGACGCATAAAAGGCTCCTCTCAGCACGGCTTGTACAGCATGCTGTTATGTCTCCCCACAGACTTAAAGGGCACATATTACGCACAGTACTCAGCCCATCTAAAGGGGACAGAAACACTCACTTAAAATGTATCATGATGTTTTTTTCTTGCATCTTCAAAGTCAACACATTCTCACTCCGACCTCGTCACATATCGACGTTTGGTTGTTCTGCCTGTTACATGCAATGCATTGACTGTTTTCAAAATACAGTCTCTCTTTACTTTGACAACAAACACACGTGGTTAGGTTTAGGAAAAAAGAACAGGATTTGTCTTTAGAATCTTGTGGGACACAAACACAGCTCTCTTGGGTGAAAGTCATTGTTTGTTAGACCCATCCACCACCCGTCCCAGTTGGACTTTCGCTGCCTGAACTTTCATCCCCCTTTCCCCTGACGCCACCAGGTGCTGTTTAACTATAACGGCAACCAGCTGTGTGTCATGCCGACGTAAAGGATGCCCTTTTCATTAGTTTCTGTTAATTTTTTGGTTTTAATGATTCGGCTATTCCTTCGGTTTTTCTTTTTTTAAGGTATTTTTAAGAAGGGGCTGTATTATCAACAAGCCCTCTGACAAGTCATGCAAAGTTAATAAAAGTCATTTAATGCAGAGGCTCTGGCCCAGGGACCTCCTGAGTCCTTGGGCTCCTGGGCCTGGTAGGACCGTTCAACCTTGTCTCACTCCGAAGTTGCCAAAAAACAGCACCTGGTCAGTGACTTCCGGCATCAGACACAGAGTAAAAAAGCCATCCTTTCATGTCGGCATGATACACGGCTGGTCACCTTTATTATTAACAGCGCCAGGTGGCATAGGGGAAAACATGGTGGGACAACAAGAAAGTTAAAGCAGTGAAAGTACGAGTGAGGCGGGTGGGAGGGGCGGTAGATGGGTCCAACAACCACCGACTTTCGCCTAGGAGGCAGGTGTTCACCTCCGGTTAAGACTGTAAAACCAAACCCTGTTCTTTTTTCCTAAACCCAACAATGGGCATGTGTTGGCTAAACATGACCATGTGCATTTGTTCTTAAGGTGCGGACACACCAAACTGACATCAAAGAACTAGCAGCGACGAAAGCCAACTGTTCGTCTACGTCGCCTCACTTGTGTCAGTTGCATTTGAACACACTACACGGACTACATCCGACGGCCAAGTGGCACGTGCGTTCTGCGCCTGCGTGAGAGAGAGCGGAGTGACAGAGTGGTACATCCTGTCAGCTGAGGGGTTTCC
>NC_065527.1:4960435-5006658 GCF_006386435.1 Epinephelus moara
GGCAGCTGAGTGAAGTGGAGCCTGAGGAGGAAGCACTGGTTAGCCCCGGTTTCACTACAGGCAGATTCACTCGTTACAGGGGCGAGGGAATAAAACCTGAACAGCCAATTAGAGTGATCTCTCTCACCGACAAGCTCCGCCGCCGATTCAACATGCTCAATTGGCCGAAAAGCTGCCGACGCCGAAGTGCCGACGGTGCGGGACACACCGCAAAAACTAGGCCGACAGATGCTCACCGACGGCCCGATTTTGGTCGACGGCCGACCGTCGGCTTGGTGTGTCAGGGCCTTTAAAGAAAAACCCCCCCACCAATTTACGGTGTTGTACTGACATAGTGCTTTTATTTTGAAAGAGACTGTATGCAAACTTTACATTTCCTGTGAAAACAGAAGTGTATTTTGAAAACAGACAGTGCATGTAATAGGCTGAAGTTGACACGGCGTCCCAGAACGTCAACAACCAACACACCAAGGGTACCTTGCATGTCTTATGTCCATGACCAAACGTGGATATGTGATGAGGTCGGAGTGAGAATGTGTTGGCCTCTTCGGTAATTCGTCCATGCATGTAGGAACTAGATAACAATGAACACAGACCTTACTGACACATGAGGTGAGTAGACATGTACAAAGGCAGCTTGATCTCATTATTATAAGTTTTGCAATGACCTGATTGAACTGAACATGTGTGTTGCATAATTTTTACCAAACAATACTTGTTAATCAGTTCATTTTCTACCAAATGTAATGTTGCCTTCAACAGGGGAAAAAATGCTGGGAACAGGATAGCTAACAAGGATTTGGTGAGTGTTTTAAATGCCTTTGCGTGACACCGACATATTTAATACATAATCCATTAATACATCGTGTTGTACAGTGCACTGAGTGCAGAGAGGAATGGTTTATGAATGTCAGTATGAAGGCCGAATCTGATTTACAACAGGTGATGATCCTCAATCCAGCTTTCATGAGATATGTTCATGAAACTTGGCTGTTGAAGAAGGGCAGGTATCCATCCACTGGCTTCCTGACTGTGGCTCTCAGCCTGCAGATTTGTGATGAGGTGAGTTCAAAGTACACAAGATACCCATAATGTCATGCTGTTTCACTGACTGACAGCTGGTGGCAGCAGTGCACCGAGAAACAATGATGCACCAGCAACGGGAAAGGGAGAAGAAGACTGCTAGATTAATGCAAGTTTTAAAATGTTCAAAAAAATCATCAAATTAATACAAATATATCATGAGAAATGTGTTTGTGTTGATCACAGTAGCAATAATTTGTAGCTGAGCTTAGATAGTTTAGATGTTGGTGCAGGAATGGGACCTAAAATCCAGACATGAGTTTGATTTCAGCACTCCTGGTTCCCTCCTCTTGTAATCAATGGGTTTTTGATTGGATGCCTGAAAAAAGGTTTTTACATTTGTTCTTTGTTTGGAGGCTTTCACATTTCACGTTTTCAGGCTGGGAGAGGATAGATAGGGGTCATTCGGCCAGGTTCAGTCTCTCAGTAACCAGCAAAACATTTAAAACTGTGTAATAACACTATAACACACAGTCCAATGATTGAACACTCTGATTGTGTATCACTAGATGGCAGGAAAGTCCTGAGCTACCAGTTTCAGATGCCTGTCATCAGTGTTTGCCCGGCTAAAGAGGGTTGTAGTGGTGCAGCCTCCCACTCGTACCTGTTGCTTTTGTTCAGCCACCTTATTGTGATCTTTTCAATCAGCATTTCCACCACGCGTGACTGAAAATATACCCCTGCAGCATGACCAGAATGCAGCACTTTTGTTGGCAGGTGCCTAATGAAGGGAGGTGATCTTTACGTAAGACTGACTTTATCTTCAGCATAATGCCTAACTGTCAGAGCACTGACGGTTCTTTCAGGAAGTGTCGCAAGCATCATAGCAACACTATTGACAGTGACACATGGATTGACAAACAAATTAGTGTTGTGCCTTGTTTGTTTTGGGTCAGGTGACAATGAGTGTGAGAGAACATGATAGATGTTTGTGTGAGCACTGAAAACAAGTGTGATCTTATATTTTAGTTGTGGTGTAGACTGGGACAATCTTACTATATAATGATGAAAACTCTGTCTGTGTGTCTGTTCCACGTTTTTCTCCTCACTGACTTGGTCAATCCATGTGAAATTTGGCACAGTGGTAGAGGGTCATGGGAGGATGCGAATGATGCAATATTACATCAATTGGCCAAAGGGGGGCGCTATAGCAACCGATTGAAATTGCAAACTTTGAATGGGCATATCTNGTGTATAACATCTCAAGGGTTTCACCCATCACCACGCAACTTTGTAGGCATATGACCACACATAATCTGAGGGGACCCCTCCATTATTGACCCCATCAAACAAAATGGGGGCCCTAGAGAGCTAATTTCTTATCTAGGCCTAACCGCCATATGGATTTTTACTAAAGTTAGTAGATATGTAGAACAGGACGCCTCAAGGTGACTGGAGAAATTTAACTCTAATTGGCAACTGGGTGGCGCTATAACACCCAGACTCCAAATCAGAGAATCCTGGACACACCAGGACATCTGGTGACTGTAGTCCAAACTGAACAGAAAGAAAAGCATGTAAATATGATGATTTGCCACGTTACTAATTTCTGTTTCCTGTCTTTATGCTAAGCTAAGCTAAGCTAACTGTCTTCTGGTTCCAGCTTCATTTACCATACTGACATGAGAGCAATATCGATCTTCTTATCTTAACTCTCGGCAAGAAAGAGAACACGGATAGATTTTCCAAAATGCCAAAATATTCATTTAAGGTTTAGGACAACAAATTGTTCAAAAGGCTAATTACTAACAGTGGAATGCATGAATGAAAATGAAAATGAAAATTCATTAATTATTTATTTAAAAAAAGCAAATTTAAAAAGTTTACAGTCAACAGTACTTTAAGTTGAATCCTGCTGAGCTTGATGGTATCATTTTTGTTTTCCCAGGTCAGCGTTTTTGGGTTTGGAGCAGACAGTGACGGAAACTGGAGCCATTACTTTGAAATCCTCACAAACAAAAGGCTGAAAACTGGACCTCACGCAGGAGCACATGAATATGAAGTTATTCAGCAACTATACCAGAAGAAGAAAATCCGTTTTTTTAAAGGATCCTAAAATCCATTTTTGTTTCTGTCTTTGTCAACTGCACTAACACGAACAGAACTGAGCACTGGAAAAAGTCATTTGCAGTTGATTTGGCCTTTCATTAGTCATATTTATTCAGCATCTAAATGTGTTTACGTTCAAGTCATTTTGTGAACTTCAGTTTTGGTTTCATAGAATCACGTCCTATTGTTCAGTCTGTTTTTTCGTCCACCATTTCACATACTCCACTGTCTAACATATGGAAAGTAGCCAAACCATCCATCATGTCTATAAATAGGTGCAATATCCGAGCCCTATATTAACACTGGTAAAAACACAAAGCAATAAAACATATAATCATTTATCAGTATGGCTTCCTAGTGGCTCTTCTCACACTTATTGCCTTAGTTTGGCTCAATCATAGAGTTGTAGCCGCTTATTCTTCACAGGGTCATGCAGGTGCTGGAGCCGACCCCAGCTGACAAAACGCAGGGACTTGAGTCAACTATTAACCTACGCTGCATGTCTTTGGACCTTGGGAGGAAGCCGGAGAACTCAGGGAAAACCCACGCTGACACAGAGAGAACATGCAAACTCCAAAAGAACCCCAGCCGGCCTCTGGATCTGAACCCAGAACCCTCTTGCTTTGAGTTTTAACCCCAAAAGCCAGGCAGTATAGTTATTACTGTAATGATATCCTCAGTTGATCGTGGTGTAACATACATACTCAGACATGCTGCCTGCTCCCCTTTATGTATAGTATTGCACTGTTGGTCATGAGTTTGTGTTTGTTTGTTTTTCCTCCCACATGTTTATGTTGCATTTGCCTTTTTGACTTTATGATGCAATGAACAAAAAGACTTGTCATGCACAGCAGGTGTGACTGATATTACTGATAATGGCTGTGTTCCATTTGGGTGGTTCAGTATGATGACTGTTACCATGTCCAATGACATAGTGGAAACACAGCTATTGAGTTACTGCCATTAGACCCATATGTGCCTTTATTTTGTTCCAGTGTCAAGTTTGCAGGAAGAATGCTGTGAAATTAAAATCCAGGTTAAAATCAAGGTTTGCCCTGACTGTCTAAGCAAATGAGGCATTTGTTTGCCAGACCCTAACTGATAACACACTAATGGGACCGGTTTTGCCACTTAAGCAAAGTGTTTGCACACTGCTTCCTCATAGGACGCTGACATGCTTTATTTAGAGAGTAAACATGTGACATTACTGGCTTCATTAAGTTGGTAAAATGATGCCTTTTGTCATTTGGCCTTATGTGACTTTAAATGTTCCTGACAGCTTTATTCAGTTAGAATGGGCTGAAAAACAGCATTACTAAATTAGTGATTAGCCATGGTGAACAGATGAGTTTTGAGGGTGGATTTGAAAATGTCCAGTGAAGGGGCGTTGCGGGTTACAGGGGGGAGAGAGTTCCAGAAGGTGAGGGCAGTGACGCTGAAGGCCTGGTCACCAAAAGCTCAGAGGTGTGAGTGAGGGATGGAGAGTAGGCCGGAGTCAGAGGAGTGCAGAGATCTGGACGGAGTGTAGGGGTGGAGGAGGTCCGTTATGCACTGTAGGGCGAGGGCATGGAGGGACTCGTAGGTGAGGAGGAGGATTTTGTAGATAATGCAGGACCTGACCAGGAGCCAGTGGAGATGGATGAGGGTGGGGGTGATGTGCTGCCAGGGCTTGGTGCGGGTGAGGACCCTGGCAGCTGAGTTTTGTACATATAGGAGCCTGTTGAACCCTGAACAGGACACCACTGCAGTAGTTCAGGCGGGAAGTGATGAAGGAGTAGATGAGTGTTTCTGCAACTGAGTCAGTGAGTGATGGCCGGAGTCTGGGGATGTTTTTCAGGTGGTGGAAAGCAGATTTGGTGACAAATTTGATGTGGGTCTGAAAATCAGACTATCATGTTTTTCCCAATAATGCACAGATTTAGGCATTATTTTATCTCCAATGGCTCAAAATATAGTGCATATATAGCTGCTGTCAATGGGAAAAAATTGCCCCAAGGGAGTTTGTTCAAGTGGCAACTTTCAGGCTGAAAAATGAAGCCAAAGCAGGAGTGCCAAAAACTGCAGTTCCTCTAATGGCCACTTGAGGCTGACTCCAAGAGCGAGTCAATCGTTAGAGACCCACATGCCCTGCTTTACAGCAGAAATAATCATGTTTACAGCCTGGTACCAAAAACAATTTTGGTCTCTGTAGTTAATCTCCTCCCTCATGTCAACTGTACAGAGCGGACATTTTACTCAACCACTTACATTTTATTAAAGCGTAAAGTTGCTCATATTTAAGGGCGAGGCCTGCATGGTTTCGCTACACCCTGTGAGTAAGATCCACCCCATGCTAAGCCATAGCTCCACCCTCTCGTTCAAATGTGATCACTTCTGGCTCCAAAAAACCGAGATGGCGATGGCCGAAATGTCGAACCCAAGTCTATGAGCATGTCCTCAGATGCGCCTCCAGGTTTGGGCTGAGCCCTGAATGTTTCCAACATCTGGCTCTGTCCCCGACCACTGCTGGTGGCTCACAGTCAGTTACGCTGGCCCTGGAGTGCTTGAACTGGAATCCAGCAAGCAGCCACTTTTTCAAGTTGTTATCTGAGCCTTCACCAGAGCTCTGACAGCCTGTAGAATCCAGGATGTTGACAAAGTTTCTACCCTCTACCACAGAAATGGCGGGTCATCTTCATCACCAGGAAGAGTGTTGACAGGCTGGTTGCTGTCAGCTTGGTGTGTTTGACTTTCATCATGTTTGGCACAGACATGTCTCAACATGGTGTTATTGCAGAGGTCTCTCTGCAATAACACCATGTTGAGACATGTCTGTTGCACGCAGAGCAAACACTGAGCCTTCAAATAACTGTCATCCTAAAACTCAACCTGTATCATCACATCAAAGTCGTACATCAGAGGTTTATATATCCTACTGTCATGTTTAAAGACATATATACATATACTTTACAAACACACATATATCTATACATACATGTCAAGTGCTACAATGATTCACAACCCATTTTTTCTCTCTGAGTAAAGAGACGATCCCTGATGTAGTAACATATTTTATGGATATTTCATATCAAATAAACACATCAGCGCTCAATAATATATATTGATCATCTTCCAAACCTCAAACATTGAGAGCAGATGAAGATAAAATGATCACTTGTTCAGATAACCAATCTGCCCCCTGCTGCCAAAAGGATGTAACAACTGATCAATGTCCTCCTCACAGGCACAAATCATCTACAGATATTATTGTCAGTCATTCGCTATCTAATATATTGAAATATGATACAAATGAGAGGTGATATTGAGAGGTTATATTTTAGTTTTTATTCAATCTTTGTATCCATGAAACTTTCAGACCATGACCAAGAGCCTGAAGACATTTCAAACATAAACCACTTCCTGTGTATTGTATAAATAACTGTGCTTAATTAAGTAATTTATTTAACCTTTATTTAACCAGGAAGTTCCACTGAGACTGAAAATCTCTTTGACAACAGAGACCTGGCCGAGGTAGCAGCCAATCAAGAACACATTAAAATGCAACAGCTACAACATATAATACAGAAATCCACAATAAAACAACTATGGTGGCCTCTCAAGAAAAACAAGCACATGTCTCTGTCACCACATTCTTTATGATGCCCTTAAATTCATCCATGGATATAATTGTTTCTAATATTAGATGTTTTTAAGAGATTAATCTGCTTCCTGTTTTATTTTGTAGATCCTCTCCTCATGTGTCGAGTCCAGTTTTACTTACTTACCCGCCTGTTTTCTGTCTCACCTGTCTCGTTAGTCCCTCCCTGTTCCCAGAGTCTTCCCTTCACACCTGGGGCCTGTATCACGAAGCAGGATTAATGTCTTAGCGAGGTAACTTCAGGGTTAACCCTGGGTTTTCGGTCTCACGAAGCCGGTTCAGTTCTTATCGGGGTAGATCACCATGGTAACTTACTCTGAACGGCTATCCTGCTCCGGAGCAGGGTAAGTTCAGGGTTGAATCTGATCCTATAAAAAGCACCACCCACTGGCCAATCAGCTGTTCGGAAAAAAATGACTCCGCTGACAGAAATGCAGCCCAGTCATGACGGGAAGTTTAATTCATTTGATTGATTTTGATTTGAAAGTTTATTTTGAACATTAAAAAAGAAAAGAAAGCAACAACAACAGACAATGAAAAGATTGTTCAAAAAGGAGTGGAAAGAAGTCGAACTTTCATCCCACCCCTTCATAAGAAAGAAACTGATCATTTGCGGACACTTAATAGCACCATTAATTAGTGCCAACATTTTGTTTTGTTGGAGGAAATGATCCCTGTTAAAGATAATGGGCCTAATTGACAGCTTTGCTGCTGGAAATGTGGAAAGTAGCCTATCATGTCTACACTTCATGGTGTTTGAGGGATTTTCCTTTTTGTTTTTTAAAGAGGGAGACTAGGTATATTTTTGCGCAGCTGTTAATTTCTAACACAGCTCAATATCAGGATGATTTTATTCAGACTATCAATTTGGTGTTGATATGATTTAATTGTGGCGTCAGCTTTAAGCTTTATTGTAGCATATATAACGTTATGACAAAGAAGACCAATTTATCAGACGCAATGATGTTAGACGATAATTGTAATACACGCAATTCATCTGCGCAGCATTGATTTCATGGGATTCAAGGGTGTGATCAGTGTCAGATGTACAGGTACAGGTACTGTAGCTACTTGAACCAGTGATGAGTAATTTAACCTACACATCATTTTATTTGCTACCTTGTTTTGTCTTGATTTTTCCCTCTCTCCTCCTCTATTTCTTCTTTCCTGACCCGTTTTTTTTTTTTTTTATTATGTGATTTCATTGATGTTTTGACAGGGGAATTTCTTTGATAAGCTTTTAGTGGCTTCTAACCTCTCCGGCACTTTTCTTTTTTTAATCTTGTAAATTTTATACTGTCTGTTTTTAACATTATGTGCAAATAAACTAATCTAAACTAAAACTAAACATTATTCATCCTGTTATGCGTTGCCACGCATGTTTCCTCCTCCTGCAGCTGCCACAGTGTTGGCCTTTTCTCTAATGTTGCTTTTCTCCTCCTCATATTTTAGTAGAATTAATCTCTGATCCTCACAAGAAATACTTTTTTTCCCCTCACATATGGCGCTCAGTGAGGACGCTCAGTGACGCTCAGTGACGCTGCGCTTCTCTCATGAATGTGATTGGTCCGCTGCGTGCGCATTCACGGCTCTTGATAAAGCAACCCTGGGTTGAGTTACCGAGTTGATACCCAGCGTCGTGATACCAATTATCCTGATTGCCATTGTTAGGGTTAGTCAACCCAGGATAGGTCTGGGTAACCCAGGAAAGGTTGATCTCGCTTCGTGATACAGGCTCCTGTTGTGTGTTAGTCTTGTCTGCTCCACCCTTGTTGTCAGCCAATCTCCATTACCCTCCTTTGCCCATGTCTTCCTTCTCCAGCTGTGTCTCGTTCTTGTGATTAGTTTTCTGTGTATATATACCTGTGTGTTTCCCTTTGTCAGTTTGTCTGTTTTCCTGCTGTGTTGATGCTGTGTTCCTCCTGGGTTCATCCCTGTGTTTGTTTTGCTTTCGTTCGGACTTTTCATTGCCTCCCTGCACTGGATGTGTTCGATCAGCTGCATTACAGCTCGCTTTTTGTTAAAGACTCAAGCTGTCTGTTGGACTGCATGGTCCTCCTCTCAAGTGCTATGTGACACCTGATAAAAAGGCAAAAAAAACAACTGACTCTTAAATCTGTGTCTCCAAAGTGAGGACATCTGCCTTTACATGGAAGGAAACATCTGCATAAAAGAGAGCTTTTGATACTGTGGCTGAAAGAGCAGTCTCTCTGAAATCAGGTACAAATATCAAACCAGGTAAATTATCCCTGTAATGATACTCAATTATTTTAACAGAGGCCTGATTTTATCACTTTAAAAAACATCTGCAGCTGTTTACTCCACAGGATCTTTTGCTTGGCCATCTGCATCATGTTTCAGTAATAAAGAAATCAACCCCTCTCTTGGGAAATTAGATTGATGACCAACTTCAAAAGAGAAAAAAGATAAATGCAGACTAATAAATCCTCCTTAATTTCAGGAAAGATGTTTTTTTACAGACTTTCACAGTTATTTCATCTAATCCAGGAGACTTGTCATTTTGAAAAGAACATATGGCACCGTGCTGTGAGGCAAGGTGTGGGTTGTTGCTGCGTAGGTGCTGCCGCCTATTTTGCTCTATCAAGTTTTGAAACTACTCTTTTATAACGTGTCATCTATGATTGTTTAGTTGGTAATCGATCCCAATCAGACTCTTAACTGTGTATCAGTTGTCTGGTTGAGGATCTTATTCAAGCTGTAGATCCTGTACATAGTCAGTACGTTTACATGGACAGTTTAATTTTAATTTAAATGGTCATTCCGATTAAAAATTAAATCCGATTAAAGGGGGGTGGTTTATTCCGTTTGTCATTCCGAATGAAAGAATTTTGTGTGCATGTATACACTCATTCCCCTTTAAGTTCATTCCGGTCTTACCTGCGCATGCTCGTTTCCTTGCCCTTCTGGCGCGATGACGTATATAACGCGCATAGCAACGGGCTGAGATAGAGCAGTGGGACTCGTTGTACTCACCGGTTTCCATATGCCACAGCACGGTCTTCTATCTCCCTTCGTCGACCTTCTACCTCCCTTTTCCTCCTCAACAGACGAAGCATTTGCAGAACAAGGTTGTTGTCGTACTGCTGCTTCAAGAATAAGACCGAAAAAGGCACTAAGAACAGCAGCGTCAAGCATCTTGTTATCCGAGAGCGAGGACTACAGTGTTTTCTTCTGGTAAACGTAAACAAGCATCTTGTTATCCGAGAGCGAGGACTACAGTGTTTTCTTCTGGTAAACGTAAACGTAACATCCACCCCGCAAACCCCCAAACCTTGCACGGACCCGAATACAGGCGATTAAACTGATCTCCATGTAAACTCTCATTCGGAATGAATATTTCCCATGTAAAGTACCTGGAAAGACTTTAATTCCGAATGATTTCATTCAGATTTATTTCATTCCGAATGAGAAGCCATCATGAAACCGTAGCCAGTGACGGCCAAACGAAGCCTTGGGAACCATTTTGTTTATTTTCTGAGCCCTCTCGATTGTGTTCTTGATTTCCACAAAAGTGGCAATTCAGTTTGCTTTCAGCCTTTTGTTAAACAGAGTGCTGTCTAGACAGCTCCGAAAATAAAGAAAAAGTTTCCTGAGGCTTCACTTGGCCATCACTACCACCAACTCCGGCAACACAGATGGATCCCACTTTATTTGGAAGCAGGCCTGCAACGACTCACCCTGCAGTTACATTTTTTCATCAGTGTCACCGTTCACCTCTCCCCCACACTGCTCTGCTGCTCTCCATCTTTATCATACAGTCTATGGTTGCAAGCATGTAGCTCCATTTTTTTCCTTCTAATCTTTGAGTTAAAAGACTCTATGTGATGAGTTGTCTAGAGGCAGCTAACTGTGCTAACTCCATAAACAGCACTAAACTATGGCAACAGTGCTGCAAAAGCTAAGTGTGTAACCGGCAAACCAAAGGGTGGGCGCTGCAGCGGTAACCACAAGAAAATTCATTTTGGGACTTATGGATTTTTAGATAGATTTTTATTGTCTCCAAAGGGGAGATGGCAACATAAAACATAAATACATTTGTACAGAAAACACTGTGCCTGAGATTTAGCACTGCTACAGTTTGGCAGAAGTGGCAAACAAAGTGAAAAAAACCCCATACAATCACAGTAATAACCAGCCCAGCACTTCATCCTTGTATTTTCAACCTTCATTCATGCTAACTGCATGGATAAATAAATTAACTTTGTGATTTAACTCTCCCCACGTCCACCAAACAGTCTCCAAATTATTCAACATTCAAGTCAACATTGTCACAGGAATCTACAGAACACCACCCCTTGGATGCGCACACACTGAAACCATGCTTGGAATGATCTGATGGCTCCACCTCAACGTCTTGTCATTCCTTGCATGTGTCCATCAGACATTATAAAGTAGGCAGCAACAGCAAAATGCCTTTTAAAAACCACCAGGCATCAGGTGCCAACTATCCTGCAGGTGCATGGTACTTTCTGTAGATGTCCTGTCACGTCTGAGGAAAGCATGTATTCAGAGCATAATTTCCCTAACTTGATGAAGCCAGCGATGTCACGTTCCCTCTCTAAAAAAAGTATTTCAGTGTCCCATGAAGAAGCGCTGTGCACACACCTTGCTACACCAACAAAACCGGTCCCATTAGTGCATTATCAGAGGTCTGGCAGCCAATGGGCTTCATTGTTTACACAGTCAGGGCATGTCGCCATCAGTGTCAGGAAACCTTGATTTTAATTTCACCGTATTCTTCATGAAAACTTGACATTGCAACAAACCAAACACGCAGGTGTATCTGATGGCAGTAACTCAATAGCTGTGTATGCAGTATGTTGTTGGACGTGATACCAGAGTCATCATACTGACACACCCAAATGGAACACAGCCATTATCAGTGTTATCAGTCACACCTGCTGTGTATGACAAGTCTTTTTGTTTACTTATTTTTTCATATTTTCTTCAAACATAAAAACATCACAAAGTCAAAAGAGCTGACTGACTCAGGTCCTTCTGTGTGGAGTTTGCATGTTCTCCCCGTGTCAGCGTCCTTCCACAATTCAGAAACATGCAGCTTAGGTTAACTGTTGACTCTGAGTTACCCACAGGTGTGAAAGCAGGTGTGAATGGTGGTGTGTCTGCCCTGTGATGGCGTACCCTGCCTCTCGCCCGGTGTCAGCAGCTTCCCGACCCTGTAAAAGAACGGCAGCCACAAGCCAATGAGTCAAAGAACTGAGGCAACCAGTGTGAGCAGAGCCAGGGAGCCATACTTGTTAGAGACGTTTTTTTATTGCTTTGTGTTTTTAACAGATAATAAATATATGGCCCTGATATTGCACCTGTTTGTAGACATGATGGGTGGTTTGCTACGGTAGGCTACTTTCCATATGTTAGACAGTTGAGTATATGATTGACAAAAAAATATTACACCTGTTTGTAGACATGATGGATTGCTCCAGGGATGACAATCTTTTGTCTAGGCTGGCACGGAAGTTAGTGTTGCCCTGGTTCCCTTGTCAAAAAGTCTCTGGGATCTTTTTTCAGTCAGATTTTGGATTATTACAGAAAATAAACTGTGTGATGAATAAATGTTTTTGATACTTGGATGGTTTGTTCACAAATGAACACCACTTTCATGATTTTGAAGCCTAATGCAATCAGCAGAAGTAAAAAGTTAAAGTTACAATGTGTAATTTACGTGGTTGTTTATTTGCAAATATCAACTATTGCTTCCATAAATATATATTTACTAAAGTGTAATGCAATTCACATACAAATGGAAGCTTTCTCATAGGCTTAGAATGATTTCTCCATATATATACACAGGCAGGGCGCGGTCTGCTGGAGGCTGCCCTCTTGCGTCGCCATATTTGAATACAGTGGCCGAAAGGGATATACGCGCTTCGCCTTTCGCGTTTACCTAGAACTTGCCGTCACTGGGGACGGTTAAGGTGAAGATCAATTCAGGGCGCTTCTGCGTGAACCTGCTTTGTACTTTTATGATTCTGTCGCACTTTAAATGGAGGACCACACACATGTTTTGCCCCGTAAGAGGGAAACCACGCCACCAAATAAAAGATGAAGATCAGATAAGCGAGGACGGGACAAAACGCGAGTGAATATCTGCGCTGCTTATTCCAGGTGGAAAGAACTCCTGAAGGAGAAGGATTTCACAAGGGATACGGAGGTTGCCTGCTTTCTGCTAGACAGGTAATTCAATCTGATATTTTAAAATCATTTTGGCTTCATGTTTGCAACTACTTTTCCCTCTCGGCTAAGTTCGAGTAACGGTTACGTTTACGTGCTAACGTTATCCTAGCCTTGGCTAACGTTATCCCAGAGCTACAGCTACATGAAATGGTGGAATGCACTACCTCATGAGCTGAGAGCGGCCTCTTCCATTGGACATTTTTAAAAAGCAGTTAAAAACACATCTGTTTAGGCATGCATTCCATTACTTGTCCATTGTATCATCTCTGTATTTCGCTGCACTTTACTTTTTATTTGTTTTTGTGTATTTTGCATTGTTTCTGTTATTGTATTTTTTGTATTTTATCTTGTGAAGCACTTTGTGAGTCCTCTCTGTGAGAAGTGCTATATAAATAAAATTTACTTACTTACTTACTTACAGCTAAATGGTTAGCCTAGCCTACAGCCTTATCTGTNAAACAGTTAGAGATAAAACACTCCTAACATATATCTCACAGATAACCTGTATCTCACTGGTAAGCTATAACATATCGTAACATGGTTTAGATTCCTAAATAAATATTCACCTCGTCGCTAGATACTTCTGAAAAACTCGAAAAACTCTGCTGTCTGCGCAAGGCTTTTTAGCAACTTGTTAGCAACTGCCTTTTTAAAGACACAATAAAGCTTCAAAATTCACGAGTTGGGTACTTACTGATGTATTTTATGTTATACAACAAAATGTGAAACACTCTTAAGCTTGTGTTAACCACAGACCTTTTTCAGGCATCTACTGTAATTAAAAGTCCATTGACTCTAAGACGAGGGAACCAGGAGTGCTAAATGCTAACTCGTTTCCGGGTTTTAGGACTCATTCCTGGTGCACACTGTGGATGGTTTGCTACAGTAGGCTACTTTTCATATGTTAAACGGTTTAAATTATGTACTGATGGACAAAATAACAGATTGTACACCAGGACTTAAGTCTACAAAACCAAACCTGAAGTTCACAACAACTTAAACATGAACACATTTAAATGCTCAATAAATATGACTAATAAAAGGCAAAATCAACTGCAAATGATTTTTTCCAATGCTCTCTTAAAGGGACAGTTCACCCCCAAATCAAAAATATGTCTTTTTCCTCTTCACTGTGGTGCTATTTATCAGTCTGGATTGTTTCGGTGTGAGTTACAGAGTGTTGGAGATATCAGTGACAGATGCCTACAGGAGGAAGTGTGCTTCTCCTGCTAGCTCACCTAGCACCACAGAACAAGCTCACATCACATCCAGGCCCCCAGGAAAGAAGTCCAGCCTTGCAGTAAATTATTTCCCCAGTGGCCACTAGCAATATTGCAGCGAAAACATCTCCTGCAGCCCAAAGAAGCATTTTCCCCATAGGCAACCATTGTAAAAGAGACATCTGTAAAGTTGTTGACAGAACCTGAACAGCAAACAAGGTCAGTTATGATTTTTGAACCATGGTGGTTTTGTATTCCCCAAACTTTGCTCAACTGAGAAAAGCAATTTAAAACTCTGTGACATGATCACAATGTAAAGTTTATGAGCAGTTTCCTGGAAAGAGACTTTGCTGTTGAGTTAAGAGGAAAAATATGTGTTTTTGTTTTGTAGATGAACCGTCCTTTTAAAGTTAGAGCAGGGGCCTACTCAGCTCTGCTCATGTTCATGCAGTTGAGAGAGAAACAAAACTTACATTTAAAATCCTTTAAAGAAAACAATTTTCTTCTTCTGGTACAGTTGCTGAATAATATTATATTCATGCATTCCTGCGTGAGGTCCAGTTTTCCAGTTTTTGTTTCTGAGGATTTCAAAGTAATGGTTCCAGTTTCCATTTCTATCTGCTCCAAACCCAAAGACGCTGACCTGGGAAAACAAAAAATTAAACCATGAACCCTGCTGGATTTAACTTGAATTATTGTTGCCACTAAACTTTTTTAAATGTAGACCTTCTTATTTAAATTAACGCTTCATTTTGCTGTCTTTAAACCTTAAATGAATACTTTGGCATTTTGGAAAGTTCATCCTTATTCTCTTAAGAAGACGATCCACACCACTCTGGTGTTGGTATGATAAATGAATCTAGAGGCAGATAGCTTAGCTTAGCATAAAGACAGGCAGCAGGAATATTAGTAGTGTGGCAAAATTCATATTTACAGTCTTATATTAGTACAAACACAGGACATAATTTGTGAGTTGGTGTCATGTAAGCACTGAGAGGCTAATTCTGTTACTCCAGAACCAGGCTAGCTGTTTCCCCCAGTCTTCACTCTAATTTACGCTAACTGGATCCTCGAATGTTGAACTTTTGCTCATTTCTTGTATTGTATTTCTATGTTTCATTTTTTCATTGCTGGCACATCATTGTTTCTAGGTGCACTGTTGCCACTAGCTGTCAGTGCGTGGACTGGAGTCAGTGAAACGGCATGAAATTGTCGTTATGATGTGTAATTATAAACTCACCTCATCACAAATCTGCAGGCTGAGAACCAGAGTGAGAAATCCAGTGGATGGATGGCTGCCCCTCTTTCCCAGCCACATTTCATAAACATATCTCATGAAAGCTGGATTGAGGATCATCACCTGATGTGAATCAGATTTGGCCTTTAAACTGACATTCATAAACCATTCCTTTCTGCAGTCAATGCACAATACAACACAGTGTATTAATGGATGATGTATTAAATATGTCAGTGCCATGCAAAATCATTTAGAATACTCACCAGATCCTTGTTAGCTATCCTCTTCACAGAACTGTCGTCCCTGTTGGAGATAAAATGAATTGATTACCAAGTATTTTGCAGTATTCATACAGGCCATTGCAACACCTATAATCAATAACTGGGTAGGTAATAATAAATATGATGAACAATGTGAAGCCAGTATAAGCTTCCGTCCTACATGTTTTCACACCTCATGTGTCAGTAAAGCTTGTGTTTTTTGTTATCTAGTTCCTAGATGCATGACTGTATTGTATCAGACCTAGTAGCATAAGGACTCAGGGGCCCCTATGAGTGTTTCTGTCCTCTCAGTTTATGTATGGCATCCAGTCATGGACTGGCTTGGCTTGGTTTGGTCTGGTTTGACCCTTGAGCCCAGCGCGGCAGGGATTTGTGTCTCCATCGTAACAGGGCTACTCACTTAAAGGTGTGTCTTTAACTGATGACAGCTTGTCTCAAATGATGAAGTGTGAAAGCAGCCGGCTGATCCACAGCTTAAGTCCCCCATTATTTTTAGCTTGAAGTGTCTCTCCATCACACAGGATGGCAGGTAAAAGAAGTTTTTGTATTGAAGGTGGGCTGTTTGTAGAGGTGAGGTAGGAGCCTGTGGCTGTTTCTGCTTTTACTCTTCCTCCCTGCTGTATGAGTAGATTTGTTTTCATTAAAGAAAAGCCGCTGACAAAGTTCCACTAATTAGGTGCTGAACACATTTCCTACTGATTCTTCACAATAAAAGTCCCTTAACACTTAACTCATACGGCTGAAAGTGAACATGAAACAGTAAAATAAAGCCTATATTTCATCCATCCATCCATTTTCATGCTCTTTCATGCCGAGCAAAGCACCCCAGACATCCCTCTCCCCGGCAACGCCTTCCAGCTCCTCCTGGAGGACCCCGAGGTGTTCCCAGGCCAGATGAGATATGTAATCCCTCCAGTGNCATCCAGTCATGGACTGGCTTGGCTTGGTTTGGTCTGGTTTGACCCTTGAGCCCAGCGCGGCAGGGATTTGTGTCTCCATCGTAACAGGGCTACTCACTTAAAGGTGTGTCTTTAACTGACGGGCTTCCTACCCGTGGGACGTGCCCGGGACACCTCCAGCAGGAGGCGCCCAGGAAGTATCCTAGTCAGATGCCCGAACCACCTCAACTGACCCCTTTCAATGCGAAGGAGCAGCGGCTCTACTCCGAGCTCCTCACCCTATCTCAAAGGCTGAGGCCAGGCACCCCACAGAGGAAACTCATTTCCACCGCTTGTATCCGTGATCTCATTCTTTCAGTCACTACACAGAGTTCATGACCATAGGTGAGGGTTGGCGAGGCTTCACCATGACGGACCGGATGCAGATATCTAAAGTAAAAACAGGACGCAGGACAGAAACTGAACTCCAAACCACAGAGATTCAATTAAAGCTGCAGACGTACAGAGAGCTGAACACACAGAGACTTTTAAAAACGCCTTTCTCTCTGGTCTCCTGCAGACAGAGGTGAGTTCAGTGTCACAACACACATGGTTGTTTCAGGGAGAGAAAGGGGGGGGGTCGTCGGTAGTTGGCTGTTGTCACCAAGACATCACCCCTACCCATTTGGAGGCAGGCAGGCACCCTTTTGGCCCTACCTCAGAGATCAGCCATCTCTGGCACAGCACGCAATGCTCAGCTCAGCGTGTTAAAACTGACAAAGGAAATGCAATATGCACGGCATGTTTTGACTCAGCGCGACCAAGAGTGACAATGGAGAAGGCCCAACGATGGCTCAGAACTCTTGGCAATATGAGCCCTTCAACTCTGTGGGGAGAAACGGCCCTGCTGGAGGTGCCTCATTGTATCATGATCTGCCTATGCCTGTAGAAACTATGGCACCATGGGTTTCGAGTGTCTGTCTGGTTTATCACAAATTACTAACACGTACTCTCAAATTACTGTCAAGGTGATGTGACAATAGGGGGAGATCCCACAGTGTTAGCAGCAAGCATATCATTACATCATATCGGTTACCGATATGATGGAGCTGCTTTGATTTACACACATGTTAGAATGTAAACAATATGGATTAACACTGCTCTAATCAATATGTTCATATTAACATCCAACATATTCACCATATTAACTTTATAAGGTGATAACGTGTGAATCTCATTAATACAATAGCGCAAATGGGTAATTCAAAGGCGTAAGTACTAGAAAGCCAGGAGATTGTTGTCCCTCCCTCACACCAACCACCTCCTCCTCTTGGCTAGCTCTCTGTTAGTCAGTCTGAGAGCAGTGTAACAGCTGAGCTATACAACTAAATTGCGATAAAATTAAAATTTCAATTGCTCAGAGAAGAAACTTTTGCTCATTGTAACGACCATCTTTCTGTACACTACAGCAAAGAACTCCAGACACCCCTCTCCCTGCAACGTTTTCCAGCTTCTCCTGGGGATCCCTTAGGGTTTCCCAGGCCAGACGAGATATAAAATCCCTCCAGTCTCCTACCAGTGGGACGTGGTCAGAACACCCGGGAGGCACCCAGGAGGCATGCCTGAACCACCTTAACTGACCCCTTTCAAAACAAAGGAGCAGCGGCTCTAATCCGAGCTCCCTCCGGATGTCCAAACTCCTTATTCTGTCTCTAAGGCTGAGCCCAGCCACCCCATGGAGGAAACTCATTTTCACCACTTGCATCTGCGACCTCATTCTTTCATTCATTACCCAGAGCTCATGACCATAGGTGAGGTTTGGAACATAGATGGACCAGTAAATTGAAAACACCGGCATCACTGCACATGCTGCGCCAAACCGCTGATTCATCTCACGTTCCATTCTACCCTCACTCGTGAAAAAGATCCAGAGATACTTCAACTCCTTCGCTTGAGGCAGCAACTCTCCCCCAACCCAGAGGGGGCAATCCACTGGTTTCCAGCAGAGATCCATGGCCTTAGACTTGGAGGTGCTGACTCTCATCCCCAGTGCATGCTGGAGGGCTATGATGTAGCCAACAGAACCACATCATCTGCAAAGATACCAATTCTGAGGTCACCAAACCCCTTCCTCCCCCGGCTGTACCTTGAGATCCTGACCATGAACATCACAAACAGAATCGGAGACAAGGGACAACCCTGGTGGAGGCTAAAACCAACCGCAAACATGTTTGACTTTGTGCCAAGTATGTGGATACAGCTCTCACTTTGGTTATACAAGGACTGAATGGCTTGTGGCAACAACCCCGGTACCCTGTATTGTTGTAGTACCCCCCACAAGACTCCCTGTGACGTATTTTGTCCTGTGCTGTGAGCACCGATCCAGCTTTATTTTTGGCTGAAGCGCAAGATCTATAAATCTATTCAATTATTTTACCTACTACCTACGTAGGTTTTTCATTCAGTCACAGATTTGTCTACAGGTAGCAACTCTTTGTCACACACCCACCCTGAATCGAATTTCTTGAGGAGCCACAGTAGATCGCTCATCTTGAATGAAAACATCACAAGATGAGTGGTGTCGTCCAAATTAACAGCACTCTCTGGATACATTACATGATGAGTTGTTTTGGTCCCAACATCTGTTTCGTAGCCTTTAGTAGTGCCATGGTTCATTCTGAAAGATACAAGGGAATACATGTATTTAATATCATGTAGTTAAAGAACAATGATGTGGTGATTGGTGTTCACAGTCTTTGGGAATCCTGAATGATGTTCACCCTCTACTGATTATGAATTTGTTAAGTCCAGTTCAGACCAAAGATTCGCTACGAGGCAGAACCGTTTTAGAACGTTACAGATAAAAGTTGCAGTGGTGTGAACAGGCCGGTCTGAGCTCGGCTCAAATTAGTCACTTCTACAAATGGAACTGTAGCCAGTTGTAGCTTCACTGTCACTATCCTCATTCATATTTCTAAGAAGCTACAAATTATACTCAGCCACAAAATAAGTCTGAAAAGGTGCAAAACAGAACAGAAGTACAGAGAGTTGTTGCACAGAGGTGATACACCATCTCAACCAGTTGCATTTATGTGAACCAGCAGATTTTAGAATTTGTCTTTGTGTCAACATCAGTGTTCAAATGTCAGTAATGACTTACCTTATTACGATATCGTGCATATCTATGCGAGGTCCATACTGTGATCCTATCAAATTACCAGAGTTCCCCACCACAGCACAAGTCCTGCAGCGGACAGGGCCGGGTTTTACAACATCTGGAACGGATGGGAAGATTTTAAACAGGTTGTCCACTGTTGTTTTGTAGAAATTGATGTTATGTCCATCCGACCTTAAGCGCTGACAGACATAACAGAAAAAGAACGTTATTCCAGCATCAGTTTACAATTTAATCACATATCAAAGCTGTGGTGTTTAAAACTATAATCCTCAAGATTCTCCTGAAATCAAACATTGTTTTTCACACTATTCATACATTACATTTCTTTCTAGTGTATTTACATTCTTTAAAGAGGCAACAGATAGCATTGTTTCCTAAATATATCATGATGAAAATAATGTGGGTTGCACAGGGTAGTGGCCACAGTAAAATCAGACTATCAGCGTTTACATAGGTTACCTTAGTGGCTTTGCAATCTTTGCAATAAGCTTCTGCCACCGGTGCCAAAATTTCGCGTAAAAAATCTGCTTTACAGCAGGAAATGCGTCATGTATTGCGAAACTGGTCGGTCAGCCAATCAGGGACTGGAGCTGGTCCTTATGAGGAGTTGGGCATGAGATAGTTGAGTCACCAGCACAATGGCAGACGGACAAAGTTTGGAGACAAGTGAAAAAAGAAAAGCCGAAAAGGAGAAAGAAAAGGAGCTCCTCTGTGTGAGGAGGCAAAGAAGAGCAAAAAGGAGAGTGATAAAAGAAGAGGAAAAACAAGAGTAAACCTCAGTCAGGCGTTCAAGAGATGGAGGGAGCTCCGTGACCAAAGAGGCTTCAAAACCCATGTCCAGCTAGCTTTCTTTCTAATGGATCAGTAAGTAACACGGCTAAATGTTAGCTAGACCAGAGAGGACTGTACTGTACTGGCTGCTAGTTCATTCCTAGCTGGCCAGCATCGCAAATCGCCGCAACCAGGGAGCGGGTAGCGAGTGTTGGTCGGCTGACATCCTGTTGCCATTCTACGGCAGCCCTCGGACAGTGATACCCCCCTCCCTTCCTTCTGTTCTCTTCTCACGGAGGCAGCTATCCACGGACATCGCCCAGCTAAGTTACGCCCAGCTAAGTGAACACTGGACTTTGTTTCCCATTCAATTTGAGCTCCAACCTCAGTCTCTTTACTCATTTATTCAGTAGAGTGTCCACACACCACCTCATTCTACATATACACAGAGGTATACTGGTGGCTTTACAGCCTACATTTTATTTAATTTAGAGAGTCTAATAGAGTCATATTATTGATTATCTCTGATCCCCACGGTCGATTTGGTGGTTGCGACAGTGCGACGCAACACCACTGACGCTAAGTGGTGCCAAGCTAAAAAAAAAAAGAATCCTATCTGTTGCCTCCTTAATTAACTGTAGTAACTGTGGTTTAATTAATTGTGGTACTGCTGCAGCTTTATATTTATACATGTCCCTTGATAGATTTTGCTTGCAAATAATAAATCAATAATCAAGTATAGGTGCTTTAAGTGTTATACCCCTTTTCCACAAAAATGACATGTACTGTTCTTCAAACACAGGTAAACCAGCTAAAACAGGCTGTAGACTCTTTCTCACTGGCAGTAGACCAGCGCTGTGTACACGGCTCTGCAGCAGACGAGTATGTCTTTCTGTGTTGTTGTTTTTTTTTTCGTGTGTCATGTTCAACGCTAAGGACAAGCCGGAGAACAGGTAAACAGTAGAGAGGAGCAATAAAGGAGCTCAATAAAAACCTCATGGTGGTTACTATTTTTTACTTTTTTCTCTTATACTTATTCAGTCTCTCTTTCAAACTTGGCAGCAACTTATTTCGGCCAATGTTTGAGCGCTGCTTTGGCGGAAACAGACGGTATTTTGTGGTGGCGTATCATTGCATCTCGCTGGTAAAGGAGCTAAAATTAGTGGGTGTTTCCATCAGTGCCGATCAGAGACGGAGCTGATAAATAACTCTGACTACTGCAGAGTCATTTGACCCAGAGGTGAATGCTGATTAAAACTCTTAAAGCCAGATGTTAGTGGATGTTTGCAGGTTAAAAATTGGCAGACACAGCTGATTATTTTGCTGCAGAGTGTCTGAAATAATTAACAGTGAACCAAAAGCAAAACATTTGCTCTGTGTCTTAAAAAATAAGTTGACATTTACCTGCAGCCATTTTAAATCCACCACTGAGGGTGTATAGTTTCGTGACAGAAAGGTTGGAGGGGCTGCCTTGAGAAGATCCCTTAACCATGGATCAGTTTCTGGTAAACATTTGCGACAGGCACAAAGAGTTGAGTTGTGACGGCTGAGGGAAAATCCAGATAAATTCCATGAAAATCTAGAGAACAGCCCAACGGCTGCGATGCACAGTATGGATATGACTGCTCTGGTTTTTCCACTTGAAAGCATCTCAGCAGTGTGACGCTCTTTAAGGAAGTTCAGTCTGTGGATACAAAATGTGATGAGGCACACAGGTGAGTCACGTCATACATGTGTGTGAATGTGCCAGAGGAAGAGACTGGCTGCTGTTTATCTCCTCTGTTATCTATGATAGAGACACATCTGACATTTACAGGAGGAAATTACATTGTCTCATTTTAGGTCTTCATATTAACCCAAATAGCATAAGACAACAAAGGGAAATTAAACCAACAGGCAGCTCAATGTATTGTAGTTTCTGATCTATAACCAACAACTTGTTTTCATAGAGCATCAGGTTACAGCTGTGGGTGTTCAAGAGCACTGTGATATCTACACAGTGAATAACAGCCAGCTTGAGAGACTTGTGTTTGACTCTGATGAAGTGATATGACTCCTGTAGAGCAGTTCAACAATAAATATGAAAATAAAACAATAAAATCAATTAAAAAAAATTCTATAAATGACTAAAAGCAGCAAATTAACTGCTGTGTTTGATGCTGTTACTGTTCTGTGACACATTCATGTCCCACGTGTTGTTTATATGTACACAGTTTGAACACAGAAGACTGTAGTAGGAGTCAAAAAGAAGAGAAAGGAAATGTAATGCAAAACCTTACATCACATTAAAAATGAAAAGACTATCTTTCCCTGCTGCTCCTCTTCGAGCAAAAGTCACACACGGCAAAACTGGTTCAACAGGTTAGATTCAGAGCAGTGTGAGACCAGAGGGAGAATATTTAATAGTGGGTGCTGTGAGCATTATAGTCATGATATTTAGCTTTAAAAATACATTATTAAATAAAGCTTAAGTTACCTTCTACCAGTTTCTTCTATTAAAAAGTATAATCCCACACTTTAGTCGCCTCTTTGCCATAAAACTACACCACATTAACAAAGTATTCTTGTTCTTCCAGACAACAGCGCAGAAATAATTAAATAATTCAGAATCAGATCAGAGCTTCATCACAGCATTTGAGTCTTCAACATAATAAAACAACAGGCTACATTTCTTAAAATTAAAAATTAATAAATTACTATCAGCTGAAATGAGTTAAATAGATTTTATTTTTCTCTTACCTGACAATAGATTTAAAAAAAAAGGTGGGGCAAGAAAAGAAACACCTTACAGAACCCGTGAGATGTACACAATGAATGAGCTGATTAATGGCAGGCTGAAGAGTCAAAGAGGAAGTGTTGAATGTTTGGCATCAGTGCCAACGGGGTGTGTCAGAAAGACTTGTTTCACAGTGATACAGGCAACATTTGTTTTTTATTTGTAAAATGGTCCATTGTCACCCATACTGCCCACACGTCTTATCTGTGTGTTTTTAATTTTATTAATTTATTAATGTTTTTTTTTTTTTTAAATCTAAAGCACCTTAAAATCCTCTTTTTATATGAAATGTGTTCTGCAAATAAACCTGCCTATGGCTATTATTTAATGCCCACTCATTTATTTATCGAATTATATACTTATTATATACTAATTGTATGTTATTTTGGTCTGTGCTCGTCTCACCTGTTTAAAGTGGGAGTGTCTCTGCACAGTCCAGAACGTTCAAATTGGAATATGATGACTGCTGTGGGAGTGCTGCTTCTGTTGAGAGGCCGCATTTTATCTGATCAAACCACATCGACATGGTTTTTGTGTGTTCAGCTCTGAAGAAACAAGGCTGCTGACAGATACACACAACGGCTTAAGAAAACTTTCCTACATGCCTCCACAGACAAAGGCAAATACATTGATTGATTTATTGATTGATTGGGAACCATGTTCAACAACAGCAACAGTAAATCTTCTTCCTTCGTGTATAAACTCACACAACTTGTTCTGTGTCATTTATCCAGTCGTATGCTCAGTACTTCCTGAACACATGCATGTCTTTAGGAAGCAGTGAACACCAAAAACCCACTAACACCCCCTACCATCTTGTATGCTTCTGTATGTAATGGGAAAGGTTACAATCAGCATTCACACCCAGGTCAAATGCCTCTGTAGTAGTTGCATGTATTTATCAGCTCTGGCCCTGATCAGCAGTGATGGAAATACAATGCCTGGGTGAACGAGCTAATATTAGCTCCTTTACGGGTGAGAAGATGTAACGTTTTCACTGGCTTCCATGCTGCTTGCTTAACCTGTTTTTCAGCCTGTCCGTGGCATTGGCATGACACAGCAGTAAAAACAAAACAAAAAAACAGAAAGGCATGCTAATCTGCTGCAGAGATTGTCCATCTTTGAGTCCATTGTGTATTTCAGCAGGGTTTAATCTAATATATGCATCCTGTAAATTCACCTAAAACGCCTATCAAAGTCATACCCAAAGTAAACTGAACGCCAGTCTTGTTCCATTTTAGTTCATGTACATGGACGGTCTCATCTGAAAGGAAACACCCTAAAGTTTTATTCCGAACAGTCACAATCACTGTAAGTACCCCTGTCATTTATTTATATAAGTTTCAACACACTGAAATAGAAGTTCTTCTTTCTTGTCTTAATATTTTCTTGAAAAAAATATGCTGCAAATGACTAGAACAGGGAGGTATTAGCTGGAAAACACAACCGAGCCATATCATGGAGCCTCACATGGTCCAAATGCAAAGTAGATAACAATAGAACTGAAGATCTAAAAGTCTGACATGTTTTTCTAATGTTTTGCCCCTGCGCCTTTCAAAATAAGAGGGTAAAACAATGTACTGAATGTGTGATTATGAGTGAAAAACTAATCAACATAGACAGAAGTGTATATTTAGGAGCGTGCTGTATGTAACAACACTTCTGGAAAACTGAAATAGTTCCTCAAGACAACACAGGAACCATTTGTTTATCATTTATGTGCTTTTATAACAGTGAATAATGACAACAAAGGGTTAAAAACAGCTGTTAAACTTTGGATTATCATTGACTACAAGACCCATAATCCTCGGGTAAGGTGGGCCAATCGCTGGCTCTTTAAATACCTCTAAACTACAAGAAATGTGTTCTTTCAGCTCAGACCCTGGTTGGCTATCGAGGCCATAGCAACAGCATTGGAAGGTCCAATTGGCTCAAGTGAGGTGTCAGTGGAAAGGCCAGGCGCTCACCTCCATTTTGAGATGCCGCACGACTATTAATATATTTAGAATTTGTTACAGCTACGTCAGACATCAAGACAGAGAGTGTCAAAGATCGATCATGGGGTGGTAGGTAGTGATGGCCAAACGAAAAAGAAGCAGCACTCTTATTAGATGAGCCTCACAGGTATCTGAAAATACATTATTGGCCTCAGCTTAAATTCTGAGCCCTCTGGATAATGCCCTCTGATCAACAAAAGTCTGAAAACACACTTAAGTGCCATTCTTTGAGCCTTTTATCTAAACAAAGAGCACCATCTAGTGGGCTTAGAATGTATAGTCGTGGTAAGACTGTTGTGGTAGGGGAATGAGACGGGAGAACAGAGGGTGTAGAAAACAAGGAAGAGCAATGTTAAATAGAAAGAAAAATTAACCAAGAACAGCAATCAGTGAATAAACTCTCTGTTCATGAACATTTCACCCTCGACGAAGCTGATCTTTAATGGACTCAGATAAATTGCTTTAAAAAATATAATTTCCTCTCGTGGTTAAATGAACTCCATCATGTAAAAATAGCGCAGGAGTCTCAAACATTATGTCCAAACCTGCCACTGGAACAATTAACATATGTATTCATGACAGTGTTCACAAACCTGCAGGCCTTGCCAGTCTTCCCCACACTGGATCCAGCCCTCCAGCTGCATCTCTGGGTGGCATCAGGGGAGATGATCTTTTTGTTTGGATACTGCAGGTGGACTCTGGGTGGACCGCTCTGTACTCTACCTTTAGATAATCATATTTATTTTGTGAACGATATATTGGATGTCAAGGGAGACTTATGAGGACATATGTACAAAGCATTGCTGTGTGCAGCTACTGTCTGTAATCCCTTTATTGTGGAGAACTACGATCAAAAACTCTGCAGATAGTTTTGGTTTTTGTTGCATCAGAAAATATAAATGGGTGGTGAATTGTAAAATCAAATCTGTTATGTATTTTTTTATGTTGTCTGAAAATATAACCTCTCAATATCACCTCTCATTCATATCATATTTCAATATGATACATATTGGATATATACATTGGATAGAGAATGAGTGTTACATGCTTTTGGCAGCAGGGGGCAGATTGGTTATCTGAACAAGTGATCCTTTTATCTTCAGCTTCTCTCACTGTTTGAGGTTTGGAAGATGATCAATATATATTATTGAGCACTGATGTGTTTATTTGATATTCCAGACAAAGCTGATTTCTCAAACATTATTATTTTCAAGAAACTATAATAAATAATAAATAAATGTGAGATCCTGACGATATTAAAACTTGGGATTCAAAGTTATTTTTATTCAGTGACCTCATAACTTATCTGGATTTGCTGTAATTTCCTGCTGTAGGATGAAATGTTTGTTTTGTTGTTATATCACAGTTACAGATCATGTGGTGGGGGGTCACGAGGCCTTCTTGGTTTTAACAGCTGTTACAAACCTTTATTTATTGATTGATTAAAATATACAGTAGGCCTGTTTCTTAGCATTTCATTTATATCTGTGAAGAAAACTAATACAATTGTTATTTTTAAAGTTTAGATTATTCCTGGATTAGAGAGGTATGCATTTATAATAATAATAATAATAAACTTTATTTATATAGCACCTTTCAAGAGCATAAAAGTGCTTTACAGAGGCAATAGAGCAAAAAATATACATATAGACATAAAACACAGTAAAGGGAGAAAATAGACAGAAACATTTAATTTAAAAAAAAAAAAAATCAAACAAAGGCAAGTCTAAACAAATGGGTCATAAGCTGCTTTTTGAAGGTGTCCACAGTGTCCACAGATCTTAAATTCAGTGGGAGAGAGTTCCAAAGTTTAGGTGCCACAACCTCAAAAGTCTCCTTTGGTTTTCAGCCTAGAACGAGGAACTACCAGCAGGCCCTGATCTGAGGACCTCAGAGACCTGCTGGTGACATAAGGCTGCAGTAGATCACTAATGCAGGCCGGTGCCTGACCATGCAGAGCTCTATATGTGACCACAAGAACTTTAAATTGGATCCTAAATTTGATGGGGAGCCAGTGGAGAGCAATTAAAATTGGAGTCACATGAGACCTTTTGGGGGACCTGGTCAACAGTCTGGCAGAGGCGTTTTGGACTACTTGTAGGCGATCCAGAGACGATTTGCTGAGGCAGGTAAAAAGAAAGTTGCAATAATCCAGACGTGACGAAACAAACGCATGGATCAACATTTCCATCTCTGCTTGAGACACAATGGGCCTGAGTTTGGCAATGTTTCTCAGCTGGAAAAAGCAAGAGCGGATCAATAACTTCACATGTTGATCCAGAGTCAGAGCCTGGTCCACAGTGACACCAAGAATTTAGAATTTAGAGCGACCAAAGAGCTGATAGAACATTGGGAAAGCAAAAGGAAAGAAGCCTTTTAATTATGTTTGATTAAAATGATTTAAAACATATTTATAATAGAGAAGCACATAGAAAGTTCATTAAAATATCAGGAAAACTCATCTCTGATGCAATGTTCACAGGAAATAATCTGCTCAAATGCAATATAACCTCATTTTACACAAACTTCCTACAGTTAGGTATTTGGGTTAATTACACAGTGTGTCGGGGTGTCTGTGTCTTAGTGGATAGAGCAGGCGCCCCATGTACAAGGCTGTTGCCACAGCATCACTCCCTCTCCCCCCCCCCCCCTTCACACTCACCTGTCCTGTCAAATTAAGGCTAAAATGCCCAGAAAAATATCTTTAAAAAATACAGTGTATCAGTTGCTCTGTTCTGTTTACTCAGAGAGAAAAAATGGGTTGTGAATCACTGTAGCACTTGACATGTATGTATAGATATATGTGTGTTTGTAAAGTATATGTATATATGTCTTTAAACATGACAGTAGGATATATAAACCTCTGATGTACGACTTTGATGTGATAATACAGGTTGAGTTTAAGGATGACAGTTATTTGAAGGCTCATACAGGTTGAGTTTAAGGATGACAGTTATTTGAAGGCTCAGTGTTTGCTCTGCGTGCAACACGTCTCTCTGCAATAACACCATGTTGAGACATGTCTGTGCCAAACATGATGAAAGTCAAACATGATGAAAGTCAAACACACCAAGCTGACAGCAACCAGCCCGTCAACACGGATATCCTGGTGATGAAGATGACCCGCCATTTCTGTGGTAGAGGGTAGAAACTTTGTCAACATCCTGGATTCTACAGGCTGTCAGAGCTCTGGTGAAGGCTCAGATAACAACTTGAAAAAGTGGCTGCTTGCTGGATTCCAGTTCAAGCACTCCAGGGCCAGCGTAACTGACTGTGAGCCACCAGCAGTGGTCGGGGACAGAGCCAGATGTTGGAAACATTCGGGGCTCAGCCCAAACCTGGAGGCGCATCTGAGGACATGCTCATAGACTGTATGAAATATTAGATGTAGCTACTTTGATGTCACTGTAAAGCTGGGCATTTTAACACGGGGTCAGCAAGGATTGACTCGCTTTTGGAGCCATTAGAGGAACGGCAGTTTTTGGCACCTCTGCAATGGCTTCATTTTTCACTCTGGAGGTTGATGCTTGGGCATGCTCCCCTTGGGAAATCTTACCAATGTAGTACTTGACATGCATGCATGTATGTGTGTTTGTAAAGAATGTGTGTATATGTATATATGTCTTAAGACATGATATAATGATATTACAATAAATTCTTATGTGTCAGTTTATGCCTGTACATGATATACAGTTTGAGTTGTACGACTGAATTACTGTGAGGATCAGTGTTTGCTCTGCATAGAAGAGATATCCTTATGTGATAACACCTCGCCCATGTTGACATCTCTGTGCCAAAAACGACAGTCAAACACACCAGGCTGGCAGCAATCAGCCCATCAACACGGATATCCTGATGATAAGAATGACCCGTCATGGTTGTGATAAGGATAAAGGCTTTATCCTCTCTCCTCTGTGGAAAACTTTTCCCATTAACAGCAGCTGTATGTGCACTATTTGTCAAGCTGGAGATAACAGACTTTCTAAAAATCTGAACATCATTTGCCGCATTTACATTTGTCTGGTGGAACATTATTCGGGGCGGCACAGTGGTGCAGTGGGGTGGAACATTATTCGGGGCGGCACAGTGGTGCAGTGGTTAGCATTGTTGCCTCACAGCAAGAGGGCTCCTGGTTTGAACCCAGGGTGGAGGAGCCTTTTTGTGTGGAGTCTGCATGTTCTCCCTGTGTCAGCGTGGGTTTCCTCCAGGTGCTCCAGCTTCCTCCCACAGTCCAAAGACATGCAGGTTAATTGGTGACTCTAAATTGTCCGTAGGTGTGAATGTGAGTGTGAATGGTTGTCTGTCTCTATGTGTCAGCCCTGGTTACGGAAAATGAATGAGTGAGCCTTCATCACATTTTGTTGCTTTCCATCTGTCTTCATCATTCTGAACCTATAACACAACAAATGTTGAATTTGGCTTGAACAGCTTTACTAATTTAGAAACCTGTTTTTCAGCCCATTCTAACTGAGTAAAGCTGTCAGGAACATTTAGTCACATAAGGCCAAATGACAAAAAGCATCACTTCACAAACTTAATGAAGCCAGTGATGTCACATGTTAACTCTCTAAATAAAGCATGTCAGTGTCCCATGAAGAAGCGTTGTGCACATGCCTTGCTACACTGGGAAAACCAGTCCCATTAATGCATTATCACTTGAGGTCTGTTTACACAGTCAGGGCCTGTCGCCATCAGTGTCATGAAACCTTGATTTTAACTCAATAGCTGTATATCCAGTATGTCGCTGGACGTGATACCAGAGTCATCATACTGACACACCCAAATGGAACACAGCCATTATCAGTATTATCAGTCACACCTGCTGTGTATGACAAGTCTTTTTGTTTATTTAATTTTTCATATTTTCTTCAAACATAAAAACACCACAAAGTCAAAAGAGTTGACTGACTCGGGTCCTTCTGTGTGGAGTTTGCATGTTCTCCCCGTGTCAGCGTCCTTCCACAATTCAGAAACATGCAGCTTAGGTCAACTGTTTACTCTTGAGTAGGGGTGTCCCCGACTAAGAATTTTCATAGTCGAATCTGATTTGACAGATTTTTCCTTTAGCCGACTAATTGTCAAATCATGTTGTTTTCCCCCTCATTGATTAATGAGCTCATTTGTGTCAGAGAAAAGAGCTAAAACACCCAAATAAACAAATTTAATTCTTCAGTTGGCATAATAAGATAATAATAATAAAAGTAAAAGGGTTATCATTTTATCTTTATCTTTATTCCTTTCACTTCATCAAGGTATGATGCTCTAGATGAGCGCAGACGCGCTGCAGCCTCATCCATGTCTTTAACAGGAGTCGTTTCTGACTCGTCAGAACTTGCCATTTCATTCACAAATAAACATCCAAAAACATCATCAAAAGGTTTAGAAACAGTTTTCCTTCTTTCTGACTTCAAGTTACTTCATTAATCAACTCAGGTTCATACAAGTTCATCCACACGGACCGTGCGTCACCACTCTCAATTGTCGGAAAAAAAGTAGCCAAATAAAAAATCAGAGTCTATCAAGACAACAATCAGCGGTGAAATTCATTTCAAGACACTTCAGGTAAACGAATAATCCTTCAAAAAAGTTTGATTTGAGAGCACGTACCTCCTAAGTGTTTGTTTATGCGCTCCACCACCGTAAATCATCACCACACAATTCCCAAGCACCGCTGCTGCTCACCGCTCCCTCAGGGGATGGGTCAAATGCAGAGAACAAATTTCACACACTCAGGTGTGCGACAATCAGTGGGACTTTAGCTTTAACTTCAAATCACCGTAGGCCTTGATGCTGCTCTGATGGTCCTGCAGCGCACTCACTCACCTCAGCTTATTTGGATCAAGCAACTGGGTGATTTATTCATGCGTAGTAATGATTATGCCTACTGATTAAAGGCACGCGTCATTTTCCATTTTTTATTAACAGAAATTAGGCTGATGTTTGTATCAAAATAGGCTATATATCATGAATTACAAAAACAAAAAAAAACAAAACAAATACATTCTATGTCAAATCAAGATGTTCAGCAGCAGTGAGCACCCCCATATAGTCAGAATGGTACGGTCTTGTTTCATAACCACATTTTGCGACGATTCGACGGTGAGACTGGCAGTCGAATCAGACTTCTCCGAATCGAATCACTGAATCATCGACTATTCGGGGTCACCCCTACTCTTGAGTTACCCACAGGTGTGAATGTAGGTGTGAATGGTGGTGTGTCTGCCCTGTGATGGCGTACCCCGCCTCTCGCCCGGTGTCAGCACCTTCACGACCCTGTAAAAGAACGGCAGCCACAAGCCAATGAGTCAAAGAACTGAGGCAACCAGTGTGAGCAGAGCCAGGGAGCCATACTTGTTAGAGACGATATACTTTTATTGCTTTGTGTTTTTAACAGATAATAAATATATGGCCCTGATATTGCACCTGTTTGTAGACATAATGGGTGGTTTGCTATGGTAGGCTACTTTCCATATGTTGGACAGTTGAGTATATGATTGACAAAAAAACAGTTTGTGCAACAGTACTTAATTCTATGACACCAAAACTGAAAATGACCTGAACATTTAACACATTTAAAGACTCAATAGATACGACTACACGTAGTTCGACAACTGCAAAGACGATGCATGTTTTCTTCTTTGTGGTAATACGGTTGGTGTAGTTTGGTAGAAGGAAAATAGTCCCTATGTGAAGCTGCCCACAACAAGGTCTGCAGATTATCTTGAGTAACCATGTTTCCTGGAAAGAGACTTTAACATTGAGTTTTTCAAATGTATTTTTGTGGTGCTTTGAGCATCACAGACCAAGTGCCATGTCGTTGCATTATATTGGAGAGAAGGCAGACATGTGTACGGCCGCTAGCACCAACATTTGGCAACTCACACCAGAACAATCCAGATTGATAAATAGCACCACAGGTAAGAGGAAACATATGTACGTCTGATTTGTAGGTGAACCGTCCCTTTAAGTTAAAGCAGTTAACTACTCAGCTCAAAAATTACATTCAAGATCCTTTGAAAAAAAGAATTTTCTTCTTCTGGTACAGTTGCTGAATAACATTATATTCATGCGGTCCTGCATGAACTCCAGTTTTAAAGTTTTTGTATCTGAAGGTTTCAAAGTAATGGCTCCAGCTTCCAGCGCTGTCTGCTCCAAAGCCAAAAACGCTGACCTGGGAAAACAAAAATGTTACAATGAACTCAGCTGGATTTAACTTAAATTATTGTTGCTTCTAAAAATTTTTTTTTTTACATTTTGTTGTCCTTAACCTTATATACTTTGGCATTTTGAAAGGTTATCCTTAAGGAATCTGGAGCCAGGAGACAGTTAGCTTAGCTTAGCATAAAGACAGGAAACAGGGAAATGAGTAGTGTGGTGAACTACTCATATTTATGTGCTTGTTTTAATTCAACAAACAAGATATAGTGCGTTAATTGGTGGCGTGTAAGCACTGAGAAGCAAATTCTGTTTCGTTCGGACAGAACCGGGCTAGCTGTTCCCCCCCTCCATCTTTATGCTAATCTACACTCATAGGCTCCCAAAATGTTGAACTATTGCTGTTGTGATCAACACAAATGCATTTCTCCTCTTATGAAATATTTGTATTAAAGGTGGAGTCTATGATTTTGGAGAAAGACTGTTGATAATCAAACTCAAAACCCAAACAAACACACGTTCAACAACAGTATCAACGGGTTAACCGGCTGACCGAAAGACCAATGTGGCAGAACCCACAGTCCCGATAATTAATATTATACAGGTAAACACTTGTAACTCCAAGTAACTCCAGTTAGCCACTCTAGCAACTCAAATTCAGCCAAAGCAAACCCCAGCGCTGGCAACCCGGTCTCATTCCAAAATCATCGAAAACCGGTGCTTGGGCAGTGACTTGCGGCGTCAGACACTGACGAAAAAAGCTGTCCTTTAAAATCGGCATGATAAGCGGTTGGTCACTGTTATAGTTTAACAGTGCTCAGCAATGTCACGGGGGGAACGCAGCGGGACAAGAACGAAAGTTGAGGCGGTAAAAGTCCGAGTAGGGCGGGTGGGAGGGGTGGTGATTGGGTCCAGCAAACACCAACCATCAGCAGGGAGAGCAGTGTTCATGTCCTGTAAGATTCTAAAGCCAAACCCTGATCTTTTTTCCTGAACCTAACCACGTGTTTTTGTTGCCTGAACCTAACCATGAGGAACAAAAAGTCAATTCACGTTGTTGTTCTGACATAGTGCTTTTATTTTGAAAGAAACTGTATGTAAATTGTACATTAACTGTGAAAACAGAAGTGTATTTTGAAAGAAGACAATGCATTTAACAGGCAGAACTTGACACTGTGTCTCAGAACGTCAACAACCAACACACCCAGGGTACCTTTCAGGTCATATCTGGACGTGGAAGGTCCATGACCAAATGTCGATATGTGACGAGGTCGGATTGAGAATGTGTTGGCGCCGGTGGTCTGATCCCAGACTGCCCTGTCTCCCTGCCGGACAGACGGATCACCAACTTTCCCTTTGCCGGTTAGACCAAGTGTTTAAAGCTTTTTATTTCTTGTTTATCTGACCTTCTCCTCTGTAGATGTTTACATCTCTCCTCCTTGATCATGCACTGTGGATTTCAGCACCATGGCATGTGCTGCTGGATTTACCATTCCTCTAACTCTAACTGCCTTTCTCTTTTCCCACGATCTTTCCTCTGTCCTGTGCACGAGCATGAACACTCCCTGCGGCCGTGGCTACAATAGTGTTTTATGGCCCGGTCAAAGCCACTTTGTTTGTTTCCCATGTAACGAGCCAGGGTTGTGTTTGAACACCGCAGCTTTTTCCGTGCACGCAGAACAGACAGCAAGCAGACTGTGAGGAGAATATAGTCGCTGAGTTTAACAAGAAGTGAATTGGATTAGTATCACAGACTCCACCTTTAGTTTGATGATTATGTAGAACTCTTCTTTCTGTTGTTAGTTGTCAGTGAGTGGACTGGAGTCAGTGAAACAGCATGAAATTGTCGGTATAACGTGTAATTACAAACTCACCGCATCACAAATCTGCAGGCTGAGAGCCAGAGTCAGAAAGCCAGTGGATGGATACCTGCCCTTCTTTTCCAGCCACATTTCATGAACATATTTGAGGAGAGCTGGATTGACGATCATCACCTGTTATGAATCAGACTTGATCATGAACCATTCCTGTCTGCAGTGAAGGCATTACAATGTGTCACTGGATGACTTTATGAGTACTCACCCGATCCTTGTTCGCTATCTTCTTTAACTTCCCAGCACTGATTTCCCTGTTGGAGGGAACATTTGGTAGAACATGAAGTATATTTAGTTTTGATTATAACACCATGTGCCAATTACACTGTTAAATAAATTCATAAATTCATACAGGCCATGGTAAAACCTATAATTAATAACTAAGCTTAAGCCTCCTTCTGACTTTTCTACACACCTCATCTGTCAGTAAAGCTTGTGGTTTTTGTTATCTGGTTCCTAGATGCATGGGTGTATTACTGAATGGGCCTCCTAGGCTCAGGGGTCCAAGGGTTCAGGGGGCCCCTGAGCCAGAGCCTCTGCATGGGGTCACTTATTTAACTTTGCTTTTCTTGTCAAAGGGCTTAGTTATATATGTCAATAACAGATAGCTAGTTCCTGGGTACTGAGGGTACTGTCTGTAGCTCTGGTTGAGGGTGAGAGGCTGTCAGCAGATAAAGAGAGATCTGTGTGGGTACTAGGGCTGTACCCAAATATTCGGATATTCGAATATTCGTTTCTATGGGTAGGTATTCGTTATGAAAATTTGGTATTCGATATTCGTTTTTTTATTTACTTTTTTTTTTTTTTTTTTACATATTTTTTTGGTGCTAAATGTAGTCTTTTTGTTGTTGGTAAATGTAGGTTATCAATAAAAATCAAAACTTTTAAATTGCATTGTTAAAAATGTGAAAAAATAGTATCGCCTACCAACGGAGCTTGTGCGCAAGGCGCACTTGAGCGCATCCGTCTGAGGCTGTGGATCAATGCCAAGTTTTACCACTTTATCACTATTCCCTCTAACTTGTAGCTGTTTTTTCGTTATCTTTTGAATTTAATATGAATTATGGAACCGTTTTTGTCCACGTTTGTTTCCCCCGTTTTGTACAATAAATTATTGTTTAAAGTTTCAACAAGTTTCTTTTGGAGTGCGTGACACAAGTGTGTTTTGAAAACGACCGCGGACTGTCACCTGCTCAACGCATCAGTACCTTCGGATGCCATGACAGTAATAGCCAATAATGTCAAAATATCATTTACAGACCGATTTAACAGACGATCACTGCTGCCCGACCCGCAGGTCCATTTGCGGGTCCCGCGGGTTACGGGTCGACCCGCGCATCACTACTCAGCTCAGTCTATAAAGGCTGTACACAACAGTAAGGCTATAGACATTATATTCTATTCAGGCCGGCAGAACCAGCAGCGCATCGGCTCTACAGTGCACGGCACTGCTGATTAACCATTTTATTGCAGCACAGAGTGTCTGCCAGCAACCAATTACTTGCAGAGGCTTCCTACAACTTGTTTCAACGGTTCCGATTTAATCAGAAGACAAACTAAACAGGATGACTAGCCAATGTGAAAATCAAAAGAAAGCATAGAATAATGTACTGAAGGAGACTGTTGTGCCATCACATTTTTTTGTAGTTTGAGAGCAACGATCCGATCGCCGCTGTGCAAATCTCCGCAATACAATTAGGTCAGAAAAAACCCTGGAGTCTGCCGCCGCCGCCGAACTCCAATTGGGCAATGGGGGAAAAAGATGAAGAGAAAGGAGCGTGGGGTTTGGTCCCCAGACCCACCAATTGGGAACCACTGGCTCCCCTCTGCGGGGAGAAGCCACAGGGGGGTTATCATGATCCGCCGATGCCTATAAAAACTATGTGTTCAAGTGTCTGTCTGTTTTCGTCATGTAATGTGCTCTAAAATGATGTAACAAAACAAACTGAGGTTGCAAGTTCATAGGACGTCTCAGCTCAGGCAGGGAGGAGCACCCACAGTGTTGGCAGCAAGCACATGATTACTGAATGGATTAGCCTAAGGCTGGGTTTAGACTGCACAACAGTTTTGTCTTTTCCGACAGTCATGTCAGATTAGGTGATTGTGGAGTCATAAAATCTTGCTGTGACTCGCTGAAAGACATGACAGAGTACATGTGGGTCCACGATCAGCCAATCATCCCTGGTTGTCTTGGACATGTCATTGGAGTATTCTTGTCCTACTTTTATTATAAAAATAGCGTGGGTTTCCTCCAGGTGCTCCAGCTTCCTCCCGCAATCCAAAGACATGCAGGTTAATTGGTGACTCTAAATTGTCCGTAGGTGTGAATGTGAGTGTGAATGGTTGTCTGTCTCTATGTGTCAGCCCTGTGATAGTCTGGTGACCTGTCCATGTCAGCTGGGATAGGCTCCAGCACCCCGTGACCCCTAACAGGATAAGCGGTTACAGAAAATGGATGGATTGGACTACCAATTCAGTTACACTGTACTGCAGTTCTGTGTGTGGTTTGTGCAAGTGGTCATACCATACCCCAGCAGAAGCTATTGCTCGACGGCTGTGGGTACAATCAATGTCAAACACTGTGCTGTCTCTATTTCATCACTTTAAAATGTATTCGGCTAAAAAATGTAAAACTAGAATGTAATTTGAGTGGTACGCACGCTATGTTATAGTTGATGTTGATGTATGCTGTCATCAAAACTTTGAGAAGGCCTGATTTAACATTTTGTTTCAAAATGTTAATGCAGGTCATCCACCAACCCCAAATTGCTCCTGATGGCTGTTCCATTGATGTGTGAGAGCGGGTGTTACTGAGTCGCAGGTGGCACCATGTACGGTAGCCTCAGCCAGCAGTGTGTGAATGTGTGTGTGAATGGGAGAATGTAACGTAGCGTGAACGCGCTTTGAGACGCTGTACAAGTGCAGTTCATTTACCATTTCTTAAGTTTCTGAAAACCTCTCGTGGGAGGAATCCTCCCAGATCCCCCTGGAGGGTTGGATGACAGAGGATGTCGATAAAAGATGGTCACCCCCCAACGTTGAATTGGTGATTACAGCCATACTTACAATTGACCTATGGCTAAGACCCGCCCTCAAACGTGATGAGCCAATCACAGTTCGTATAGCCATTCCCATACACTGGGACATTCTCTGCCTGGACGTCCATTGAAATGCATTACAGAAAGTCAGTTTTATGAGCTTTTTCTGAGATTTGAAGTTTAAAAATGGTCAAACGGTGTGCATGGGGTACATGCAACTCTGACACAAGGTATCCTGAGAGGCTGGGCGACCAGGTGTATTTTTTAAACTTTAAACCACATCTCAACCGAGAAAAGTGTCTCCTTTGGATAAAGTTGTGTGGTAACGTTAGACCACAACATCAACTCAACGTGAATAAGATTAACAATGATGTCTACATCTGTTCTAAGGTAAGTCAACATTGTGTTTGAGGCAACATATTGTCACTTTGCTGGAAAGAAATATAAAGTTATCTTTAACATCTCTAGCTAACGTTAGCTAAAGTTAGCCTAACGTTAGCTCCTAGCTGCGTTGTTCATCATGTCACCTTGTTTGCTGGGAGTTCATTAGCCTATTTTGTTCTAGTTTTGTACTTTGGTGATCGTACATCATTGTTAGCTGTTGTCCAAAGGGCTCTAGTTAAGCTAACGTTAACTTCTGGAGCTTAGCTTCATTAACTTATCTGTAATGGCAGAGATAACAAAGGTTGGCAAACGTTATGCTGAATGATTCAGTGTAAATACTGTAGCACCAAACTAACGGAGAGACACTCTTGGTAAAGATGGTAAAAAGGCCGTTATCCTTTTCTCATATTCTGAGCCAAAAACCTTAACTTCAGTGGCACTTTAACTTGTTGTCTTTGATGGTGACGGCAACCAGATGCGGTTCACAAGCGTACACTGTGACCTGTAAATTTTGGTCATAAAAGTTAGCAATTAGCTTTAGCAGCTAAAGAGGCAGATTATTTACTTACGTATATTCATTAGATGGCCAGAAACACAACTTTAAATTAATGCTAGTGTTGCTCTGTCTCTCTAAAGAAACAATGGTATGCTAATGTGATAACAAAGTGAATATTCTAAATACAATAGCAAAAATGAGTAATTCAAGAGCATAAGTCCTAGGAAGTCTGGAGACTGTTGTCACACCCTCACACCAAGAACCTCTCTCCACTGGCTCTTTGGTAGTTTGCCTCTCTGTTAGTGAATCTGAGGACAGTTTAACAGCTGAGCTACCACTGGATTGTAATAAAAATCAATTTTTATTACTCAGAGGAGAAACTATTGCTCACTGTGAGAACCATGTCACTGTGTACTTTTCCCACAGTCAGCTACAAGACTTCCTCATCAAAATGTAGATTTCACACAAACAAATCTATTCAATGCAATTATTCACTCAATCACAGCTCTGTATCTACAGCGGCTCCTCATCACACACACCTTGGATTGAATTTCTTGAGGAGCCACAGTAGATCATTTATCTTGAATGAAAACAGCACAAGATGGATGTCGTCATTGTCCAAAAATATGGCACTCTCAGGATACATTACATGATGAGTAGTTTTGGTCCCAACATCCTCTTCGAAGCCTTTCGTACGGCCACGATTCATTCTGAAGGATACAGGGGAATACATATTCATTAATGTCATGTAGTTAAAGAACAATGATGTGGTGATCAGTATTCACATTACATGGAAATCCTGAATCAAAATGTTGCTCATCCTACTGTATATGGCATATGACGTTTGCAGTAATGACTTACCTTATTACGATATCGTGCATATCTATGAGAGGTCCATAGTGTGATCCTTTCAAATTAACAGAGTTCCCCACCACAGCACAAGTCCTGCAGCGGACAGGGCTGGACTCTAAAATATCTGAAATGGGTGGGAAGATGTTGAACAGGTTGTCCACTGTTGTTTTGTAGAAAGTGAAGTTGCGTTTTTCCCCCTGTAAGCGCTGACACACATAACAGAAAAAGAAAGTTATTCCAGCATCAGTTCAATATCTAATCACAAACCAGAGCTGTGGTTTTTAAAACTATGATCTTCAAGGTTCTCCAACAAACATCAACCTTCAGCAGAGACAGTGGTGTTCACATCCCGTAAGATTCTAAAGCCAAACCCGATTCTTTTCTCTTAAACCTAACCACGTGCTTTTGTTGTTGAAGGAAAAAAAAAAAATCACGGTGTTGTACCAACGTAGTGCGTTTATTTCCTGTGAAAACGGAAGTGGATGTTGAAAACAGACAATGCATATAACAGGCAGAACTTGACACGGTGTCCCAGAACGCCAACAACCAACACACCCAGGGTACCTTGCATGTCGTATGTGGACGTGGAAAGTCCATGACCAAAATGTCAATAGCCCTTTTAGATAGGAATTGTGCAAATTTGCAGGAAAGCCCAATCAGTCTTTTTTCAGCATTGGCAGTATAAAAACAAAATCAGGGAGTGCAGCAAAATGCCGCTTACCTACTTTTGTTTATACAGAATGCGCCTTTTTTGGGACAATGGGGGACGTGGGCAAGTAACAAAACGTGTAGCTCAGCGTGTGACGTAAACAGTGACGTGGGAGGGAAGCCGCGGCTATAGTCAGGCGGCGATTCTTTCGTAAATTGGCCCGTTCTTCACCGTCCCCGTCATCTTAATGGCCTCTTCGTTTGCGAGGACAAGGACAATTCCTTGTCTCCTCAGTTGCTCATCTTTACAGTGTCTGTCAGGTTTGCATTTCCCTCTTGCTACTAGCTGCTCGCTAATTCCTGCTATCAGCTGTTTCCTGTTTATCCAGCGTCATCAACAGCTCCTCCCACAAGTCATCAACAGTCCCTCCCGTTGTGGAAGGCCGCCTCAGTCTGTTTAAACTAAAAAGGTTTTGCCAATATGACTACCATACCAGGCGGAAAACTGGGCACCTTGGGTCAACTCGCCATTCCGCCTCTGTGTGTATAAACGCTCACAGCTGGCCGGCAAAACGGGCCAACATTCGCAGAAAATCTGGCAGCATAAAAGGGGCTAATATGTGATGAGGCCGGAGTGAGAATGTGTTATTCTTTTAACTCTGTTTTTGGTCTCCACCAGCTCCTGAGGAATATCTGTCTCTTAAGATGCTCAATGTTTGACTGCGTTCACTAGCTGGTCTCTAAGTGTGTCTGATGTCTGCTTAGAAAAGACGGAGAAGACGGGCACCAACCGACCTATCCTGTTAACCATTGTACAGACGTCGGACAATAACTTTGATGATTTTTTGCAAACATCAGTTTTCATTTATCAGGGACTGTAATATCCCTTGTTTCACTGACTATTGGCTAAATCCTGGACAGCGCCATTTAACCAGATGGCTCTTTTTCTGTATGTTGTTCTGACAGAGCAGAGCACTCTAGTGAGAGAACGGCAAGAGTCGTGTGCTTTATGGTGAATAAGGACTGGTGTGACATTTGAAATGTGAGGTGCTGTCCAGTTCCTGCTTGCCACAAAGGGAATAATATTCAACATCATTTTTTAAATTTTTTACCATTTTCTTACATTTTATAAACCAGTCAACTAATCAATTAATCGAGAAAATAATAATCAACAGTCACAATAACCATTAGTTGCAGCCTTAATGAGTTGTTTTTCGTTCAATCATATGTTCCAATGGGTCAAAAATGGTGTTGTTTCAGCTGACAGAGACACCACTGACACTAAACAGGTTCCTCTTAGAGTTAAACAAACAGCCCTTTGTCTTTTAGAAAAGGAACATGAAAAAGTGCAGAGAACCTAAAATAGGTGCCGATAAGTCGACACTTACCTTCCACCAGTTGAAATCGCCCTCCGAGGGTGTATAGTTTTTTGTCAAAAAGGGTGGAGGGGCTGCATTGATAAGCGTCGTAAACCATGGATCATCCTCTGGCAAACATTTGGTAAAGATATTAAAACTTGAGCTCTGACCGTCCAGAGAAAACACCAAATTCTTCCATGAAAATTTAGACAACAGCCCAATGCTAGCGATGCACAGTATGGATAAGAATATTCTGTTTTTTCCCAAAGTTGAAAGCATCTCAGCAGCGTGGCGTTCAATCTGTGGATACAAAATGTGATGAGGCACACAGGTGAGTCACTTCATATACATGTGTGAATGTGCCTGAGGATGAGACTGTTAAGACATCAAAGGGAAATTAAACCAACAGGCGGATCAATGTATTTTCCTATCTAAAACCAACTTGTTTTTTTTATCCATAGAGCCTTGGGTTACAGCTGTGGGCGGATAAGAGACTTTAAAATAAATTTACAGTCATGTTTCTACAGGGTTCATGTCATTGGTCCGACAGCCCATTGGTTCGACATCCCATTAGTCCGACTGTCCGCGGTGCTGAACGGCTCACAGCGGGCGTATGGTGCGCCGCGACTGGCTCTAGGTCAGCTGGGAAAGGCTTGAGGCGGAGCAGGCTCACAGCTTATGTGTTTGTCACTTTCTTTTTCATTTTAACCCACACCATGATCTTTTCCTGACCCTAACCAAGTGGTTTTTGTGCCTAAACCTAACCAGACCTTAACCACAGGGCATCACGATGATTTCGGAACGGACTTCGGAACAATTGGTTTAATATGGTCGGAACAATGGGATGTCGAACCAATGGGCAGTTCCCGTTTCTACAGTGAATATCAGCCTGCTTGAGAGACTTGTGTTTGACCCTGATGAAGCGATAAGACTCCTATAGAGCAGTTTGACAATAAAGATGAAAGTATAACAATAAAATCAATTAAAAAATACCCAATTATTTACTTAAAGCAGCATATTAACTGCTGTGTCCGATGATTTGACTGTTCTGTGGACATATTTGTGTCCCACATGTTGTTTATATGTACACAATTTGAACACAGAAGACAAGGAGTAAACAAAAAGAATAGCAATAAGCAAATAACCTCACATCATATACACCCATCAGCCAAAACATTCAAACCACTGACAGGTGAAGTGAATAACTTTATTTTGTTCCAATGCATTGTTCTGCTGGGAAACCTTTGGTTCTGGCATTCATGTGGATAACACCTGACATGTTCCACCCACTCAAACACCGTTGCAGACCAAGTACCCCCCGTCATGGCAACAGTACTCCCCAGTGGCCCCCCAGCAGGATAATGCACTATGCCACACTACAAAAACTGTTTAGAAATGGCCTGTGAGTGTGACAATAAACTCAAGGTGTCGACCTGGCGTCTAAATTTCCCAGGTCCCAGTCTGCTCAAGGATTCTTGTGATGTGCTGGAAAACCTAGTCGCCGTTTAGGAGGACACATACGGCTCAAATGTCCCGTATACGTCGAGAGTTACACATTATGACAATCTTAGTAAAACCGAAGTCCCTCACACAATAACTGACGTTTGCATGGCATAACTTGCATTGGCTGTAAAGCTGTGGATGATGGTCACGGAGATGAGCAGCAGATTTGTAGTGTTGCTACCCTTCGCAGCAACTTTCTTTCTGCATGTTCTGCACACAGGATAGTTGTCCTCCACCAGCTGTCCCTCGGCATTCTTCAGAAACCCAAAGTACGCCCAGACCTCAGACTTTGTGTGTTTAGTTGGGAGGGAAAATGTCCTGAGTGCCGCTATCACCACCTTCCGCCATGTTTTCATTCTTTGTGTTTACACATGCTACGCATTCATGCAGCGCCTGCATCACGAGACTTGAATGAGGCTGCTATTAAGTATCCTGATAATCCACCGCGATAATGCAATTAATTTAAACATAAACGGTAATTCTTACCGTGTAAAAATTAACCGAGATTTACTGTAATATCGGTAATCGTTACATCCCTAGTCTGGCACCAGTGCGTTGGCGGCAGATCCATTTAGTCCAGTGGGTTGTGAGGTGGGTTAATGGCACATGCCACAGATGCTCATTCAGATTGGGATCTGGGGAATTTGGAGGCCAGGTTGAGACTTTGACGTCTTTGTCACATTCCTTGGGCCATTCCTGAGCCATGTTTGCAGCGTGGCATGGTGCATTATCCTGCTGGGGGGCCACTGCCATTGAGGAGTGTTGTTGCCATGAGGGGGGGTACTTGGTCTGTTACAATGTTTGAGTGGGTGGAACACGTCAGGTGGTATCCACATGAATGCCAGAACCAAATCAAAGTTATTATCTATCTATCTATCGTGCATGCTTTTTTGATGGGCCCTAATGCTACTATAGTTACTAGTGCACACACATACCCCACTGACAACAAAATCCAAAGGAATCTAGTTTGGGGAGCTCTGCTGTTTTCTCTCCTGTTAGTTTCTCTTTCATCCTTTCATACTGCTGCTTTTATGTTCAACAGGTATGACTGCTTGCCGGAGCAAACTAAAAACTAGCTACCGGATCGTATCATTTCATCACATGATCTTGACATTAGACAACATTAAGAAAATCATGATGGAGATGGATTTGTATTTGAGGGCATACAGCCCACAGCAAATGGCACCATTTTTATTTTAATGTGAGTTGAATAAGCCAATAAAGTGTTCTACCTTTTACCAGTTTATTCTACTAAAAAGTATAATGCTATATTTATACAATCTGAACACAGAAGTCTCTATGAGGGTGTGAACTGACAAAATAATAAAGATTAAAAAAGAAGATTAAAAAAGAAAAAAGAAGAGGAAACGCAATGCAATAAACCTCACATTACAATTTAAAAATATATACATAGGTCCTATGTTTCCCTGCTGCTCTACTTCATCCAAAACTCACACACAGCTTAACTAGTTCAGCAGGTTAGATTTCAAATAGTGTGAGACAGGAAAGATAGTATTTAATCATGGGTGCTTTGAGCATTATAGTCACAATAATTAGCTTTACTCAGTTAATAAATGAGCCTAAAATCACAGATGTACGGTAAATAAAGTGTTTTACCTTCTGCTAGTTTCCTCTATTAAAAGATACAATCCCACACTTTAGTTGCCCCTTTGCTGCATGATCACAGTACATAAATAAAGCATGCTAAAAATAACGTCACAGGCAAATCTTCTCTGCTTTGCATTTGAGTCTTCAACATATTAAAGCAACAGGCTACATTTTGTCCCTGCATGCTAGGCTCATATTTTTAAATCAAAAAAATAATAAATTACCATCAGCTGAAATGTGTTAATAGATTTTATTTTTCTCTTACCTGAAGACATTAAAAAAAAAAAACAGGCAGGTGAAGCAAGAGGGAAAAAAGAAACGCCTTGCAGATGATGAACCCGTGAGATGTAGCCTACACAATGTAATGATAACCAGTTATTTAAGGAATGAAGAAGGAAGTGTTGAAGGTTTGGCATCAGTGCCAGTGGGGTGTGTCAGGAAGACTTGGCATAGCTTCAAATGGAGACAAGCCTTTGTTTGAATTTTACAAAACAAATGTAACAACATTTTGTCTTAATTTTTTGAAATGGTCCATTGTCTAAAGCACCTTGACTCCTCTTTGTGTATGAAATGTGCTCTATAAATATACTGTCTATATTATTTAATACCCAGTCATTATATCGAATTATATACTTATGATAATTATGTATTATTTTGGTCTGTGCTCATCTCACCTGTTTAAAGTGGGAGTGTCTCTGCACAGTCCAGATTTAACAATGTTCAAATTGGAATGTGATGACTGTTGTGGGAGTGCTGCTTCTGTTGAAAGGCCGCATTTTATCTGATCAAACCACATCAACCTGGTTTTTGTGTGTTTAGCTCTGAAGAAACAAGGCTGCTGACAGCTACACACAACGGCTTTAGTTAAAGGAAGACTTCACCCACACAATGACCATTTGTATTTCAGTGAGTCTGCTGTGTTACCTTTAAGAAACCGTTCTTGCATGCCTCCACAGACAAAGGCAAATACATTGATTTATTGATTGACTGGGAACCATGTTTAACAAAAGCAACGGTAAATCAAAATGCTGTGTTCTGGTAATGCTTTGAATAGGATTAATGCTAAAATGGATGGTCCAGAGGAACTAATCCACCTGACGAGCAACCTGGCTCTAACCCCTAAGGAGCCTCCAGCTAACCCCGCTGACCCAGACTGTGTTCTGCTCCTCTGCTAGAAGAACCAGAGGGAGAGCAGGACATCAGTGGGGTCTGTCGACTTGCCTCCGTGGACTTTTTATGCCCCTACCCTCCGGACAGGCGGATTTGTCCCTCCTGACCATCCATTCTAGCAGTAACCCTCAACAAAGATCAACAGACGGCAACATTTTTAGTCATCATTGTGAAGTGGAAATAGACTTTTCAGCCAACTTAGCTAGCATGTGATAGGTAGCTAAAAACATACCCACTAAACCTAAACTAGATTATAATTCATTTGAAAGCCTCGTTCTTAGTCCTTTACATCCGACCTGGAAAACCTCGCAGCCACTTTTATTTGTTATAGTGTACCGTGCTCCTNTCCATTCTAGCAGTAACCCTCAACAAAGATCAACAGACGGCAACATTTTTAGTCATCATTGTGAAGTGGAAATAGACTTTTCAGCCAACTTAGCTAGCATGTGATAGGTAGCTAAAAACATACCCACTAAACCTAAACTAGATTATAATTCATTTGAAAGCCTCGTTCTTAGTCCTTTACATCCGACCTGGAAAACCTCGCAGCCACTTTTATTTGTTATAGTGTACCGTGCTCCTGGCCCGTATTCTGAATTTGTATCTGAATTCTCAGAGTTTTTATCCAGTTTAGTTCTTAAATCAGATAAAGTTATTATTGTAGGCGATTTTAACATTCATGTCGACGTTGATAATGACTCCCTGGCTACCGCGTTTATCTCATTATTAGACTCCATTGGCTTCAGTCAGGGTGTACATGAACCCACTCATTGTTTTAACCATACCCTTGATCTAGTTCTGATGTATGGAATTG